>NW_026870669.1:0-48513 GCF_963576545.1 Limanda limanda | reverse complement strand
ATCCCTAACCCTAACCCTAACCCTTCCGAAAGTCGGAGAAGCTCAAAGATGTAACCGATCGATGCGCGCTACCCCATTTAGTGGGGGTAGAGCCTACTTGCAAGTCTCTCCGACCTTCACAAAAAAAGTTATTCAAGAATATCTCTTTCTCCTATGTGCTTTCATCCCTAACCCTAACCCTAACCCTTCCGAAAGTCGGAGAAGCTCAAGGATGGTACCGATCGATGCGTGCAACCCCATTTAGTGGGGGTAGAGCCTACTTGCAAGTCTCTCCGACCTTCACAAAAAAAGTTATTCAAGAATATCTCCTCAGATTTGGGGGAATTTCGTCGGTCGACCTCTTCCGAAGGTCGTACAAGCTCGGGGATGGTACCAATCGATCCGCAGGTCCCAAATTAGTCCAGATGCAACCACTTTCCAAGTCTCTCCGACCTTTACAAAAAAAGTTATTCAAGAATATCTCTTTCTCCTATGTGCTTTCATCCCTAACCCTAACCCTAACCCTTCCGAAAGTCGGAGAAGCTCAAGGATGGTACCGATCGATGCGCGCTACCCCATTTAGTGGGGGTAGAGCCTACTTGCAAGTCTCTCCGACCGTCACAAAAAAAGTTATTCAAGAATATCTCCTCAGATTTGGGGGAATTTCGTCGGTCGACCTCTTCCGAAGGTCGTACAAGCTCGGGCATGGTACCAATCGATCCGCAGGACCCAAATTAGTCCAGATGCAACCACTTTCCAAGTCTCTCCGACCTTCACAAAAAAAGTTATTCAAGAATATCTCTTTCTCCTATGTGCTTTCATCCCTAACCCTAACCCTAACCCTTCCGAAAGTCGAAGAAGCTCAAGGATGGTACCGATCGATGCGCGCTACCCCATTTAGTGGGGGTAGAGCCTACTTGCAAGTCTCTCCGACCTTCACAAAAAAAGTTATTCAAGAATATCTCTTTCTCCTATGTGCTTTCATCCCTAACCCTAACCCTAACCCTTCCGAAAGTCGGAGAAGCTCAAGGATGGTACCGATCGATGCGCGTTACCCCATTTAGTGGGGGTAGAGCCTACTTGCAAGTCTCTCCGACCTTCACAAAAAAGGTTATTCAAGAATATCTCTTTCTCCTATGTGCTTTCATCCCTAACCCTAACCCTAACCCTTCCGAAAGTCGGAGAAGCTCAAAGATGGTACCGATCGATGCGCGCTACCCCATTTAGTGGGAGTAGAGCCTACTTGCAAGTCTCTCCGACCTTCACAAAAAAAGTTATTCAAGAATATCTCTTTCTCCTATGTGCTTTCATCCCTAACCCTAACCCTAACCCTTCCGAAAGTCGGAGAAGCTCAAGGATGGTACCGATCGATGCGCGCAACCCCATTTAGTGGGGGTAGAGCCTACTTGCAAGTCTCTCCGACCTTCACAAAAAAAGTTATTCAAGAATATCTCCTCAGATTTGGGGGAATTTCGTCGGTCGACCTCTTCCGAAGGTCGTACAAGCTCGGGGATGGTACTAATCGATCCGCAGGACCCAAATTAGTCCAGATGCAACCACTTTTCAAGTCTCTCCGACCTTCACAAAAAAAGTTATTCAAGAATATCTCTTTCTCCTATGTGCTTTCATCCCTAACCCTAACCCTAACCCTTCCGAAAGTCGGAGAAGCTCAAGGATGGTACCGATCGATGCGCGCTACCCCATTTAGTGGGGGTAGAGCCTACTTGCAAGTCTCTCCGACCTTCACAAAAAAAGTTATTCAAGAATATCTCTTTCTCCTATGTGCTTTCATCCCTAACCCTAACCCTAACCCTTCCGAAAGTCGGAGAAGCTCAAGGATGGTACCGATCGATGCGCGCAACCCCATTTAGTGGGGGTAGAGCCTACTTGCAAGTCTCTCCGACCTTCACAAAAAAAGTTATTCAAGAATATCTCCTCAGATTTGGGGGAATTTCGTCGGTCGACCTCTTCCGAAGGTCGTACAAGCTCGGGGATGGTACCAATCGATCCGCAGGACCCAAATTAGTCCAGATGCAACCACTTTTCAAGTCTCTCCGACCTTCACAAAAAAAGTTATTCAAGAATATCTCTTTCTCCTATGTGCTTTCATCCCTAACCCTAACCCTAACCCTTCCGAAAGTCGGAGAAGCTCAAGGATGGTACCGATCGATGCGCGCTACCCCATTTAGTGGGGGTAGAGCCTACTTGCAAGTCTCTCCGACCTTCACAAAAAAAGTTATTCAAGAATATCTCTTTCTCCTATGTGCTTTCATCCCTAACCCTAACCCTAACCCTTCCGAAAGTCGGAGAAGCTCAAGGATGGTACCGATCGATGCGCGCTACCCCATTTAGTGGGGGTAGAGCCTACTTGCAAGTCTCTCCGACCTTCACAAAAAAAGTTATTCAAGAATATCTCTTTCTCCTATGTGCTTTCATCCCTAACCCTAACCCTAACCCTTCCGAAAGTCGGAGAAGCTCAAAGATGGTACCGATCGATGCGCGCTACCCCATTTAGTGGGAGTAGAGCCTACTTGCAAGTCTCTCCGACCTTCACAAAAAAAGTTATTCAAGAATATCTCTTTCTCCTATGTGCTTTCATCCCTAACCCTAACCCTAACCCTTCCGAAAGTCGGAGAAGCTCAAGGATGGTACCGATCGATGCGCGCAACCCCATTTAGTGGGGGTAGAGCCTACTTGCAAGTCTCTCCGACCTTCACAAAAAAAGTTATTCAAGAATATCTCCTCAGATTTGGGGGAATTTCGTCGGTCGACCTCTTCCGAAGGTCGTACAAGCTCGGGGATGGTACCAATCGATCCGCAGGACCCAAATTAGTCCAGATGCAACCACTTTTCAAGTCTCTCCGACCTTCACAAAAAAAGTTATTCAAGAATATCTCTTTCTCCTATGTGCTTTCATCCCTAACCCTAACCCTAACCCTTCCGAAAGTCGGAGAAGCTCAAGGATGGTACCGATCGATGCGCGCTACCCCATTTAGTGGGGGTAGAGCCTACTTGCAAGTCTCTCCGACCTTCACAAAAAAAGTTATTCAAGAATATCTCTTTCTCCTATGTGCTTTCATCCCTAACCCTAACCCTAACCCTTCCGAAAGTCGGAGAAGCTCAAGGATGGTACCGATCGATGCGCGCAACCCCATTTAGTGGGGGTAGAGCCTACTTGCAAGTCTCTCCGACCTTCACAAAAAAAGTTATTCAAGAATATCTCCTCAGATTTGGGGGAATTTCGTCGGTCGACCTCTTCCGAAGGTCGTACAAGCTCGGGGATGGTACCAATCGATCCGCAGGACCCAAATTAGTCCAGATGCAACCACTTTTCAAGTCTCTCCGACCTTCACAAAAAAAGTTATTCAAGAATATCTCTTTCTCCTATGTGCTTTCATCCCTAACCCTAACCCTAACCCTTCCGAAAGTCGGAGAAGCTCAAGGATGGTACCGATCGATGCGCGCAACCCCATTTAGTGGGGGTAGAGCCTACTTGCAAGTCTCTCCGACCTTCACAAAAAAAGTTATTCAAGAATATCTCCTCAGATTTGGGGGAATTTCGTCGGTCGACCTCTTCCGAAGGTCGTACAAGCTCGGGGATGGTACCAATCGATCCGCAGGACCCAAATTAGTCCAGATGCAACCACTTTTCAAGTCTCTCCGACCTTCACAAAAAAAGTTATTCAAGAATATCTCTTTCTCCTATGTGCTTTCATCCCTAACCCTAACCCTTCCGAAAGTCGGAGAAGCTCAAGGATGGTACCGATCGATGCGCGCTACCCCATTTAGTGGGGGTAGAGCCTACTTGCAAGTCTCTCCGACCTTCACAAAAAAAGTTATTCAAGAATATCTCTTTCTCCTATGTGCTTTCATCCCTAACCCTAACCCTAACCCTTCCGAAAGTCGGAGAAGCTCAAGGATGGTACCGATCGATGCGCGCAACCCCATTTAGTGGGGGTAGAGCCTACTTGCAAGTCTCTCCGACCTTCACAAAAAAAGTTATTCAAGAATATCTCCTCAGATTTGGGGGAATTTCGTCGGTCGACCTCTTCCGAAGGTCGTACAAGCTCGGGGATGGTACCAATCGATCCGCAGGACCCAAATTAGTCCAGATGCAACCACTTTCCAAGTCTCTCCGACCTTTACAAAAAAAGTTATTCAAGAATATCTCTTTCTCCTATGTGCTTTCATCCCTAACCCTAACCCTAACCCTTCCGAAAGTCGGAGAAGCTCAAGGATGGTACCGATCGATGCGCGCTACCCCATTTAGTGGGGGTAGAGCCTACTTGCAAGTCTCTCCGACCTTCACAAAAAAAGTTATTCAAGAATATCTCCTCAGATTTGGGGGAATTTCGTCGGTCGACCTCTTCCGAAGGTCGTACAAGCTCGGGCATGGTACCAATCGATCCGCAGGACCCAAATTAGTCCAGATGCAACCACTTTCCAAGTCTCTCCGACCTTCACAAAAAAGGTTATTCAAGAATATCTCTTTCTCCTATGTGCTTTCATCCCTAACCCTAACCCTAACCCTTCCGAAAGTCGAAGAAGCTCAAGGATGGTACCGATCGATGCGCGCTACCCCATTTAGTGGGGGTAGAGCCTACTTGCAAGTCTCTCCGACCTTCACAAAAAAAGTTATTCAAGAATATCTCTTTCTCCTATGTGCTTTCATCCCTAACCCTAACCCTAACCCTTCCGAAAGTCGGAGAAGCTCAAGGATGGTACCGATCGATGCGCGCTACCCCATTTAGTGGGGGTAGAGCCTACTTGCAAGTCTCTCCGACCTTCACAAAAAAAGTTATTCAAGAATATCTCTTTCTCCTATGTGCTTTCATCCCTAACCCTAACCCTAACCCTTCCGAAAGTCGGAGAAGCTCAAAGATGGTACCGATCGATGCGCGCTACCCCATTTAGTGGGAGTAGAGCCTACTTGCAAGTCTCTCCGACCTTCACAAAAAAAGTTATTCAAGAATATCTCTTTCTCCTATGTGCTTTCATCCCTAACCCTAACCCTAACCCTTCCGAAAGTCGGAGAAGCTCAAGGATGGTACCGATCGATGCGCGCAACCCCATTTAGTGGGGGTAGAGCCTACTTGCAAGTCTCTCCGACCTTCACAAAAAAAGTTATTCAAGAATATCTCCTCAGATTTGGGGGAATTTCGTCGGTCGACCTCTTCCGAAGGTCGGACAAGCTCGGGGATGGTACCAATCGATCCGCAGGACCCAAATTAGTCCAGATGCAACCACTTTTCAAGTCTCTCCGACCTTCACAAAAAAAGTTATTCAAGAATATCTCTTTCTCCTATGTGCTTTCATCCCTAACCCTAACCCTAACCCTTCCGAAAGTCGGAGAAGCTCAAGGATGGTACCGATCGATGCGCGCTACCCCATTTAGTGGGGGTAGAGCCTACTTGCAAGTCTCTCCGACCTTCACAAAAAAAGTTATTCAAGAATATCTCTTTCTCCTATGTGCTTTCATCCCTAACCCTAACCCTAACCCTTCCGAAAGTCGGAGAAGCTCAAGGATGGTACCGATCGATGCGCGCAACCCCATTTAGTGGGGGTAGAGCCTACTTGCAAGTCTCTCCGACCTTCACAAAAAAAGTTATTCAAGAATATCTCCTCAGATTTGGGGGAATTTCGTCGGTCGACCTCTTCCGAAGGTCGTACAAGCTCGGGGATGGTACCAATCGATCCGCAGGACCCAAATTAGTCCAGATGCAACCACTTTTCAAGTCTCTCCGACCTTCACAAAAAAAGTTATTCAAGAATATCTCTTTCTCCTATGTGCTTTCATCCCTAACCCTAACCCTAACCCTTCCGAAAGTCGGAGAAGCTCAAGGATGGTACCGATCGATGCGCGCAACCCCATTTAGTGGGGGTAGAGCCTACTTGCAAGTCTCTCCGACCTTCACAAAAAAAGTTATTCAAGAATATCTCCTCAGATTTGGGGGAATTTCGTCGGTCGACCTCTTCCGAAGGTCGTACAAGCTCGGGGATGGTACCAATCGATCCGCAGGACCCAAATTAGTCCAGATGCAACCACTTTCCAAGTCTCTCCGACCTTCACAAAAAAAGTTATTCAAGAATATCTCTTTCTCCTATGTGCTTTCATCCCTAACCCTAACCCTAACCCTTCCGAAAGTCGGAGAAGCTCAAGGATGGTACCGATCGATGCGCGCTACCCCATTTAGTGGGGGTAGAGCCTACTTGCAAGTCTCTCCGACCTTCACAAAAAAAGTTATTCAAGAATATCTCTTTCTCCTATGTGCTTTCATCCCTAACCCTAACCCTAACCCTTCCGAAAGTCGGAGAAGCTCAAGGATGGTACCGATCGATGCGCGCAACCCCATTTAGTGGGGGTAGAGCCTACTTGCAAGTCTCTCCGACCTTCACAAAAAAAGTTATTCAAGAATATCTCCTCAGATTTGGGGGAATTTCGTCGGTCGACCTCTTCCGAAGGTCGTACAAGCTCGGGGATGGTACCAATCGATCCGCAGGACCCAAATTAGTCCAGATGCAACCACTTTCCAAGTCTCTCCGACCTTTACAAAAAAAGTTATTCAAGAATATCTCTTTCTCCTATGTGCTTTCATCCCTAACCCTAACCCTTCCGAAAGTCGGAGAAGCTCAAGGATGGTACCGATCGATGCGCGCTACCCCATTTAGTGGGGGTAGAGCCTACTTGCAAGTCTCTCCGACCTTCACAAAAAAAGTTATTCAAGAATATCTCCTCAGATTTGGGGGAATTTCGTCGGTCGACCTCTTCCGAAGGTCGTACAAGCTCGGGCATGGTACCAATCGATCCGCAGGACCCAAATTAGTCCAGATGCAACCACTTTCCAAGTCTCTCCGACCTTCACAAAAAAAGTTATTCAAGAATATCTCTTTCTCCTATGTGCTTTCATCCCTAACCCTAACCCTAACCCTTCCGAAAGTCGAAGAAGCTCAAGGATGGTACCGATCGATGCGCGCTACCCCATTTAGTGGGGGTAGAGCCTACTTGCAAGTCTCTCCGACCTTCACAAAAAAAGTTATTCAAGAATATCTCTTTCTCCTATGTGCTTTCATCCCTAACCCTAACCCTAACCCTTCCGAAAGTCGGAGAAGCTCAAGGATGGTACCGATCGATGCGCGCTACCCCATTTAGTGGGGGTAGAGCCTACTTGCAAGTCTCTCCGACCTTCACAAAAAAAGTTATTCAAGAATATCTCTTTCTCCTATGTGCTTTCATCCCTAACCCTAACCCTAACCCTTCCGAAAGTCGGAGAAGCTCAAAGATGGTACCGATCGATGCGCGCTACCCCATTTAGTGGGAGTAGAGCCTACTTGCAAGTCTCTCCGACCTTCACAAAAAAAGTTATTCAAGAATATCTCTTTCTCCTATGTGCTTTCATCCCTAACCCTAACCCTAACCCTTCCGAAAGTCGGAGAAGCTCAAGGATGGTACCGATCGATGCGCGCAACCCCATGTAGTGGGGGTAGAGCCTACTTGCAAGTCTCTCCGACCTTCACAAAAAAAGTTATTCAAGAATATCTCCTCAGATTTGGGGGAATTTCGTCGGTCGACCTCTTCCGAAGGTCGTACAAGTTCGGGGATGGTACCAATCGATCCGCAGGACCCAAATTAGTCCAGATGCAACCACTTTTCAAGTCTCTCCGACCTTCACAAAAAAAGTTATTCAAGAATATCTCTTTCTCCTATGTGCTTTCATCCCTAACCCTAACCCTAACCCTTCCGAAAGTCGGAGAAGCTCAAGGATGGTACCGATCGATGCGCGCTACCCCATTTAGTGGGGGTAGAGCCTACTTGCAAGTCTCTCCGACCTTCACAAAAAAAGTTATTCAAGAATATCTCTTTCTCCTATGTGCTTTCATCCCTAACCCTAACCCTTCCGAAAGTCGGAGAAGCTCAAGGATGGTACCGATCGATGCGCGCAACCCCATTTAGTGGGGGTAGAGCCTACTTGCAAGTCTCTCCGACCTTCACAAAAAAAGTTATTCAAGAATATCTCCTCAGATTTGGGGGAATTTCGTCGGTCGACCTCTTCCGAAGGTCGTACAAGCTCGGGGATGGTACCAATCGATCCGCAGGACCCAAATTAGTCCAGATGCAACCACTTTCCAAGTCTCTCCGACCTTCACAAAAAAAGTTATTCAAGAATATCTCTTTCTCCTATGTGCTTTCATCCCTAACCCTAACCCTAACCCTTCCGAAAGTCGGAGAAGCTCAAGGATGGTACTGATCGATGCGCGCTACCCCATTTAGTGGGGGTAGAGCCTACTTGCAAGTCTCTCCGACCTTCACAAAAAAAGTTATTCAAGAATATCTCTTTCTCCTATGTGCTTTCATCCCTAACCCTAACCCTAACCCTTCCGAAAGTCGGAGAAGCTCAAGGATGGTGCCGATCGATGCGCGCTACCCCATTTAGTGGGGGTAGAGCCTACTTGCAAGTCTCTCCGACCTTCACAAAAAAAGTTATTCAAGAATATCTCTTTCTCCTATGTGCTTTCATCCCTAACCCTAACCCTAACCCTTCCGAAAGTCGGAGAAGCTCAAAGATGGTACCGATCGATGCGCGCTACCCCATTTAGTGGGAGTAGAGCCTACTTGCAAGTCTCTCCGACCTTCACAAAAAAAGTTATTCAAGAATATCTCTTTCTCCTATGTGCTTTCATCCCTAACCCTAACCCTAACCCTACCGAAAGTCGGAGAAGCTCAAGGATGGTACCGATCGATGCGCGCAACCCCATTTAGTGGGGGTAGAGCCTACTTGCAAGTCTCTCCGACCTTCACAAAAAAAGTTATTCAAGAATATCTCCTCAGATTTGGGGGAATTTCGTCGGTCGACCTCTTCCGAAGGTCGTACAAGCTCGGGGATGGTACCAATCGATCCGCAGGACCCAAATTAGTCCAGATGCAACCACTTTTCAAGTCTCTCCGACCTTCACAAAAAAAGTTATTCAAGAATATCTCTTTCTCCTATGTGCTTTCATCCCTAACCCTAACCCTAACCCTTCCGAAAGTCGGAGAAGCTCAAGGATGGTACCGATCGATGCGCGCTACCCCATTTAGTGGGGGTAGAGCCTACTTGCAAGTCTCTCCGACCTTCACAAAAAAAGTTATTCAAGAATATCTCTTTCTCCTATGTGCTTTCATCCCTAACCCTAACCCTTCCGAAAGTCGGAGAAGCTCAAGGATGGTACCGATCGATGCGCGCAACCCCATTTAGTGGGGGTAGAGCCTACTTGCAAGTCTCTCCGACCTTCACAAAAAAAGTTATTCAAGAATATCTCCTCAGATTTGGGGGAATTTCGTCGGTCGACCTCTTTCGAAGGTCGTACAAGCTCGGGGATGGTACCAATCGATCCGCAGGACCCAAATTAGTCCAGATGCAACCACTTTCCAAGTCTCTCCGACCTTCACAAAAAAAGTTATTCAAGAATATCTCTTTCTCCTATGTGCTTTCATCCCTAACCCTAACCCTAACCCTTCCGAAAGTCGGAGAAGCTCAAGGATGGTACCGATCGATGCGCGCTACCCCATTTAGTGGGGGTAGAGCCTACTTGCAAGTCTCTCCGACCTTCACAAAAAAAGTTATTCAAGAATATCTCTTTCTCCTATGTGCTTTCATCCCTAACCCTAACCCTAACCCTTCCGAAAGTCGGAGAAGCTCAAGGATGGTACCGATCGATGCGCGCTACCCCATTTAGTGGGGGTAGAGCCTACTTGCAAGTCTCTCCGACCTTCACAAAAAAAGTTATTCAAGAATATCTCTTTCTCCTATGTGCTTTCATCCCTAACCCTAACCCTAACCCTTCCGAAAGTCGGAGAAGCTCAAAGATGGTACCGATCGATGCGCGCTACCCCATTTAGTGGGAGTAGAGCCTACTTGCAAGTCTCTCCGACCTTCACAAAAAAAGTTATTCAAGAATATCTCTTTCTCCTATGTGCTTTCATCCCTAACCCTAACCCTAACCCTACCGAAAGTCGGAGAAGCTCAAGGATGGTACCGATCGATGCGCGCAACCCCATTTAGTGGGGGTAGAGCCTACTTGCAAGTCTCTCCGACCTTCACAAAAAAAGTTATTCAAGAATATCTCCTCAGATTTGGGGGAATTTCGTCGGTCGACCTCTTCCGAAGGTCGTACAAGCTCGGGGATGGTACCAATCGATCCGCAGGACCCAAATTAGTCCAGATGCAACCACTTTTCAAGTCTCTCCGACCTTCACAAAAAAAGTTATTCAAGAATATCTCTTTCTCCTATGTGCTTTCATCCCTAACCCTAACCCTAACCCTTCCGAAAGTCGGAGAAGCTCAAGGATGGTACCGATCGATGCGCGCTACCCCATTTAGTGGGGGTAGAGCCTACTTGCAAGTCTCTCCGACCTTCACAAAAAAAGTTATTCAAGAATATCTCTTTCTCCTATGTGCTTTCATCCCTAACCCTAACCCTAACCCTTCCGAAAGTCGGAGAAGCTCAAGGATGGTACCGATCGATGCGCGCAACCCCATTTAGTGGGGGTAGAGCCTACTTGCAAGTCTCTCCGACCTTCACAAAAAAAGTTATTCAAGAATATCTCCTCAGATCTGGGGGAATTTCGTCGGTCGACCTCTTCCGAAGGTCGTACAAGCTCGGGGATGGTACCAATCGATCCGCAGGACCCAAATTAGTCCAGATGCAACCACTTTTCAAGTCTCTCCGACCTTCACAAAAAAAGTTATTCAAGAATATCTCTTTCTCCTATGTGCTTTCATCCCTAACCCTAACCCTAACCCTTCCGAAAGTCGGAGAAGCTCAAGGATGGTACCGATCGATGCGCGCAACCCCATTTAGTGGGGGTAGAGCCTACTTGCAAGTCTCTCCGACCTTCACAAAAAAAGTTATTCAAGAATATCTCCTCAGATTTGGGGGAATTTCGTCGGTCGACCTCTTCCGAAGGTCGGACAAGCTCGGGGATGGTACCAATCGATCCGCAGGACCCAAATTAGTCCAGATGCAACCACTTTTCAAGTCTCTCCGACCTTCACAAAAAAAGTTATTCAAGAATATCTCTTTCTCCTATGTGCTTTCATCCCTAACCCTAACCCTTCCGAAAGTCGGAGAAGCTCAAGGATGGTACCGATCGATGCGCGCTACCCCATTTAGTGGGGGTAGAGCCTACTTGCAAGTCTCTCCGACCTTCACAAAAAAAGTTATTCAAGAATATCTCTTTCTCCTATGTGCTTTCATCCCTAACCCTAACCCTAACCCTTCCGAAAGTCGGAGAAGCTCAAGGATGGTACCGATCGATGCGCGCAACCCCATTTAGTGGGGGTAGAGCCTACTTGCAAGTCTCTCCGACCTTCACAAAAAAAGTTATTCAAGAATATCTCCTCAGATTTGGGGGAATTTCGTCGGTCGACCTCTTCCGAAGGTCGTACAAGCTCGGGGATGGTACCAATCGATCCGCAGGACCCAAATTAGTCCAGATGCAACCACTTTCCAAGTCTCTCCGACCTTCACAAAAAAAGTTATTCAAGAATATCTCTTTCTCCTATGTGCTTTCATCCCTAACCCTAACCCTAACCCTTCCGAAAGTCGGAGAAGCTCAAGGATGGTACCGATCGATGCGCGCAACCCCATTTAGTGGGGGTAGAGCCTACTTGCAAGTCTCTCCGACCTTCACAAAAAAAGTTATTCAAGAATATCTCCTCAGATTTGGGGGAATTTCGTCGGTCGACCTCTTCCGAAGGTCGGACAAGCTCGGGGATGGTACCAATCGATCCGCAGGACCCAAATTAGTCCAGATGCAACCACTTTTCAAGTCTCTCCGACCTTCACAAAAAAAGTTATTCAAGAATATCTCTTTCTCCTATGTGCTTTCATCCCTAACCCTAACCCTTCCGAAAGTCGGAGAAGCTCAAGGATGGTACCGATCGATGCGCGCTACCCCATTTAGTGGGGGTAGAGCCTACTTGCAAGTCTCTCCGACCTTCACAAAAAAAGTTATTCAAGAATATCTCTTTCTCCTATGTGCTTTCATCCCTAACCCTAACCCTAACCCTTCCGAAAGTCGGAGAAGCTCAAGGATGGTACCGATCGATGCGCGCAACCCCATTTAGTGGGGGTAGAGCCTACTTGCAAGTCTCTCCGACCTTCACAAAAAAAGTTATTCAAGAATATCTCCTCAGATTTGGGGGAATTTCGTCGGTCGACCTCTTCCGAAGGTCGTACAAGCTCGGGGATGGTACCAATCGATCCGCAGGACCCAAATTAGTCCAGATGCAACCACTTTTCAAGTCTCTCCGACCTTCACAAAAAAAGTTATTCAAGAATATCTCTTTCTCCTATGTGCTTTCATCCCTAACCCTAACCCTAACCCTTCCGAAAGTCGGAGAAGCTCAAGGATGGTACCGATCGATGCGCGCAACCCCATTTAGTGGGGGTAGAGCCTACTTGCAAGTCTCTCCGACCTTCACAAAAAAAGTTATTCAAGAATATCTCCTCAGATTTGGGGGAATTTCGTCGGTCGACCTCTTCCGAAGGTCGTACAAGCTCGGGGATGGTACCAATCGATCCGCAGGACCCAAATTAGTCCAGATGCAACCACTTTCCAAGTCTCTCCGACCTTCACAAAAAAAGTTATTCAAGAATATCTCTTTCTCCTATGTGCTTTCATCCCTAACCCTAACCCTAACCCTTCCGAAAGTCGGAGAAGCTCAAGGATGGTACCGATCGATGCGCGCTACCCCATTTAGTGGGGGTAGAGCCTACTTGCAAGTCTCTCCGACCTTCACAAAAAAAGTTATTCAAGAATATCTCTTTCTCCTATGTGCTTTCATCCCTAACCCTAACCCTAACCCTTCCGAAAGTCGGAGAAGCTCAAGGATGGTACCGATCGATGCGCGCAACCCCATTTAGTGGGGGTAGAGCCTACTTGCAAGTCTCTCCGACCTTCACAAAAAAAGTTATTCAAGAATATCTCCTCAGATTTGGGGGAATTTCGTCGGTCGACCTCTTCCGAAGGTCGTACAAGCTCGGGCATGGTACCAATCGATCCGCAGGACCCAAATTAGTCCAGATGCAACCACTTTTCAAGTCTCTCCGACCTTCACAAAAAAAGTTATTCAAGAATATCTCTTTCTCCTATGTGCTTTCATCCCTAACCCTAACCCTAACCCTTCCGAAAGTCGGAGAAGCTCAAGGATGGTACCGATCGATGCGCGCTACCCCATTTAGTGGGGGTAGAGCCTACTTGCAAGTCTCTCCGACCTTCACAAAAAAAGTTATTCAAGAATATCTCTTTCTCCTATGTGCTTTCATCCCTAACCCTAACCCTAACCCTTCCGAAAGTCGGAGAAGCTCAAGGATGGTACCGATCGATGCGCGCAACCCCATTTAGTGGGGGTAGAGCCTACTTGCAAGTCTCTCCGACCTTCACAAAAAAAGTTATTCAAGAATATCTCCTCAGATTTGGGGGAATTTCGTCGGTCGACCTCTTCCGAAGGTCGTACAAGCTCGGGGATGGTACCAATCGATCCGCAGGACCCAAATTAGTCCAGATGCAACCACTTTTCAAGTCTCTCCGACCTTCACAAAAAAAGTTATTCAAGAATATCTCTTTCTCCTATGTGCTTTCATCCCTAACCCTAACCCTAACCCTTCCGAAAGTCGGAGAAGCTCAAGGATGGTACCGATCGATGCGCGCAACCCCATTTAGTGGGGGTAGAGCCTACTTGCAAGTCTCTCCGACCTTCACAAAAAAAGTTATTCAAGAATATCTCCTCAGATTTGGGGGAATTTCGTCGGTCGACCTCTTCCGAAGGTCGGACAAGCTCGGGGATGGTACCAATCGATCCGCAGGACCCAAATTAGTCCAGATGCAACCACTTTTCAAGTCTCTCCGACCTTCACAAAAAAAGTTATTCAAGAATATCTCTTTCTCCTATGTGCTTTCATCCCTAACCCTAACCCTAACCCTTCCGAAAGTCGGAGAAGCTCAAGGATGGTACCGATCGATGCGCGCTACCCCATTTAGTGGGGGTAGAGCCTACTTGCAAGTCTCTCCGACCTTCACAAAAAAAGTTATTCAAGAATATCTCTTTCTCCTATGTGCTTTCATCCCTAACCCTAACCCTAACCCTTCCGAAAGTCGGAGAAGCTCAAGGATGGTACCGATCGATGCGCGCAACCCCATTTAGTGGGGGTAGAGCCTACTTGCAAGTCTCTCCGACCTTCACAAAAAAAGTTATTCAAGAATATCTCCTCAGATTTGGGGGAATTTCGTCGGTCGACCTCTTGCGAAGGTCGTACAAGCTCGGGGATGGTACCAATCGATCCGCAGGACCCAAATTAGTCCAGATGCAACCACTTTTCAAGTCTCTCCGACCTTCACAAAAAAAGTTATTCAAGAATATCTCTTTCTCCTATGTGCTTTCATCCCTAACCCTAACCCTAACCCTTCCGAAAGTCGGAGAAGCTCAAGGATGGTACCGATCGATGCGCGCAACCCCATTTAGTGGGGGTAGAGCCTACTTGCAAGTCTCTCCGACCTTCACAAAAAAAGTTATTCAAGAATATCTCCTCAGATTTGGGGGAATTTCGTCAGTCGACCTCTTCCGAAGGTCGTACAAGCTCGGGGATGGTACCAATCGATCCGCAGGACCCAAATTAGTCCAGATGCAACCACTTTCCAAGTCTCTCCGACCTTCACAAAAAAAGTTATTCAAGAATATCTCTTTCTCCTATGTGCTTTCATCCCTAACCCTAACCCTAACCCTTCCGAAAGTCGGAGAAGCTCAAGGATGGTACCGATCGATGCGCGCTACCCCATTTAGTGGGGGTAGAGCCTACTTGCAAGTCTCTCCGACCTTCACAAAAAAAGTTATTCAAGAATATCTCTTTCTCCTATGTGCTTTCATCCCTAACCCTAACCCTAACCCTTCCGAAAGTCGGAGAAGCTCAAGGATGGTACCGATCGATGCGCGCAACCCCATTTAGTGGGGGTAGAGCCTACTTGCAAGTCTCTCCGACCTTCACAAAAAAAGTTATTCAAGAATATCTCCTCAGATTTGGGGGAATTTCGTCGGTCGACCTCTTCCGAAGGTCGTACAAGCTCGGGGATGGTACCAATCGATCCGCAGGACCCAAATTAGTCCAGATGCAACCACTTTCCAAGTCTCTCCGACCTTTACAAAAAAAGTTATTCAAGAATATCTCTTTCTCCTATGTGCTTTCATCCCTAACCCTAACCCTAACCCTTCCGAAAGTCGGAGAAGCTCAAGGATGGTACCGATCGATGCGCGCTACCCCATTTAGTGGGGGTAGAGCCTACTTGCAAGTCTCTCCGACCTTCACAAAAAAAGTTATTCAAGAATATCTCCTCAGATTTGGGGGAATTTCGTCGGTCGACCTCTTCCGAAGGTCGTACAAGCTCGGGCATGGTACCAATCGATCCGCAGGACCCAAATTAGTCCAGATGCAACCACTTTCCAAGTCTCTCCGACCTTCACAAAAAAAGTTATTCAAGAATATCTCTTTCTCCTATGTGCTTTCATCCCTAACCCTAACCCTAACCCTTCCGAAAGTCGAAGAAGCTCAAGGATGGTACCGATCGATGCGCGCTACCCCATTTAGTGGGGGTAGAGCCTACTTGCAAGTCTCTCCGACCTTCACAAAAAAAGTTATTCAAGAATATCTCTTTCTCCTATGTGCTTTCATCCCTAACCCTAACCCTAACCCTTCCGAAAGTCGGAGAAGCTCAAGGATGGTACCGATCGATGCGCGCTACCCCATTTAGTGGGGGTAGAGCCTACTTGCAAGTCTCTCCGACCTTCACAAAAAAAGTTATTCAAGAATATCTCTTTCTCCTATGTGCTTTCATCCCTAACCCTAACCCTAACCCTTCCGAAAGTCGGAGAAGCTCAAGGATGGTACCGATCGATGCGCGCTACCCCATTTAGTGGGGGTAGAGCCTACTTGCAAGTCTCTCCGACCTTCACAAAAAAAGTTATTCAAGAATATCTCTTTCTCCTATGTGCTTTCATCCCTAACCCTAACCCTAACCCTTCCGAAAGTCGGAGAAGCTCAAGGATGGTACCGATCGATGCGCGCTACCCCATTTAGTGGGGGTAGAGCCTACTTGCAAGTCTCTCCGACCTTCACAAAAAAAGTTATTCAAGAATATCTCCTCAGATTTGGGGGAATTTCGTCGGTCGACCTCTTCCGAAGGTCGTACAAGCTCGGGGATGGTACCAATCGATCCGCAGGACCCAAATTAGTCCAGATGCAACCACTTTTCAAGTCTCTCCGACCTTCACAAAAAAAGTTATTCAAGAATATCTCTTTCTCCTATGTGCTTTCATCCCTAACCCTAACCCTAACCCTTCCGAAAGTCGGAGAAGCTCAAGGATGGTACCGATCGATGCGCGCAACCCCATTTAGTGGGGGTAGAGCCTACTTGCAAGTCTCTCCGACCTTCACAAAAAAAGTTATTCAAGAATATCTCCTCAGATTTGGGGGAATTTCGTCGGTCGACCTCTTTCGAAGGTCGTACAAGCTCGGGGATGGTACCAATCGATCCGCAGGACCCAAATTAGTCCAGATGCAACCACTTTCCAAGTCTCTCCGACCTTCACAAAAAAAGTTATTCAAGAATATCTCTTTCTCCTATGTGCTTTCATCCCTAACCCTAACCCTAACCCTTCCGAAAGTCGGAGAAGCTCAAGGATGGTACCGATCGATGCGCGCTACCCCATTTAGTGGGGGTAGAGCCTACTTGCAAGTCTCTCCGACCTTCACAAAAAAAGTTATTCAAGAATATCTCTTTCTCCTATGTGCTTTCATCCCTAACCCTAACCCTAACCCTTCCGAAAGTCGGAGAAGCTCAAGGATGGTACCGATCGATGCGCGCAACCCCATTTAGTGGGGGTAGAGCCTACTTGCAAGTCTCTCCGACCTTCACAAAAAAAGTTATTCAAGAATATCTCCTCAGATTTGGGGGAATTTCGTCGGTCGACCTCTTCCGAAGGTCGTACAAGCTCGGGGATGGTACCAATCGATCCGCAGGACCCAAATTAGTCCAGATGCAACCACTTTCCAAGTCTCTCCGACCTTTACAAAAAAAGTTATTCAAGAATATCTCTTTCTCCTATGTGCTTTCATCCCTAACCCTAACCCTAACCCTTCCGAAAGTCGGAGAAGCTCAAGGATGGTACCGATCGATGCGCGCTACCCCATTTAGTGGGGGTAGAGCCTACTTGCAAGTCTCTCCGACCTTCACAAAAAAAGTTATTCAAGAATATCTCTTTCTCCTATGTGCTTTCATCCCTAACCCTAACCCTAACCCTTCCGAAAGTCGGAGAAGCTCAAGGATGGTACCGATCGATGCGCGCTACCCCATTTAGTGGGGGTAGAGCCTACTTGCAAGTCTCTCCGACCTTCACAAAAAAAGTTATTCAAGAATATCTCTTTCTCCTATGTGCTTTCATCCCTAACCCTAACCCTAACCCTTCCGAAAGTCGGAGAAGCTCAAGGATGGTACCGATCGATGCGCGCAACCCCATTTAGTGGGGGTAGAGCCTACTTGCAAGTCTCTCCGACCTTCACAAAAAAAGTTATTCAAGAATATCTCCTCAGATTTGGGGGAATTTCGTCGGTCGACCTCTTCCGAAGGTCGTACAAGCTCGGGGATGGTACCAATCGATCCGCAGGACCCAAATTAGTCCAGATGCAACCACTTTCCAAGTCTCTCCGACCTTTACAAAAAAAGTTATTCAAGAATATCTCTTTCTCCTATGTGCTTTCATCCCTAACCCTAACCCTAACCCTTCCGAAAGTCGGAGAAGCTCAAGGATGGTACCGATCGATGTGCGCTACCCCATTTAGTGGGGGTAGAGCCTACTTGCAAGTCTCTCCGACCTTCACAAAAAAAGTTATTCAAGAATATCTCTTTCTCCTATGTGCTTTCATCCCTAACCCTAACCCTAACCCTTCCGAAAGTCGGAGAAGCTCAAGGATGGTACCGATCGATGCGCGTTACCCCATTTAGTGGGGGTAGAGCCTACTTGCAAGTCTCTCCGACCTTCACAAAAAAAGTTATTCAAGAATATCTCTTTCTCCTATGTGCTTTCATCCCTAACCCTAACCCTAACCCTTCCGAAAGTCGGAGAAGCTCAAAGATGGTACCGATCGATGCGCGCTACCCCATTTAGTGGGAGTAGAGCCTACTTGCAAGTCTCTCCGACCTTCACAAAAAAAGTTATTCAAGAATATCTCTTTCTCCTATGTGCTTTCATCCCTAACCCTAACCCTTCCGAAAGTCGGAGAAGCTCAAGGATGGTACCGATCGATGCGCGCAACCCCATTTAGTGGGGGTAGAGCCTACTTGCAAGTCTCTCCGACCTTCACAAAAAAAGTTATTCAAGAATATCTCCTCAGATTTGGGGGAATTTCGTCGGTCGACCTCTTCCGAAGGTCGTACAAGCTCGGGGATGGTACCAATCGATCCGCAGGACCCAAATTAGTCCAGATGCAACCACTTTTCAAGTCTCTCCGACCTTCACAAAAAAAGTTATTCAAGAATATCTCTTTCTCCTATGTGCTTTCATCCCTAACCCTAACCCTTCCGAAAGTCGGAGAAGCTCAAGGATGGTACCGATCGATGCGCGCTACCCCATTTAGTGGGGGTAGAGCCTACTTGCAAGTCTCTCCGACCTTCACAAAAAAAGTTATTCAAGAATATCTCTTTCTCCTATGTGCTTTCATCCCTAACCCTAACCCTAACCCTTCCGAAAGTCGGAGAAGCTCAAAGATGGTACCGATCGATGCGCGCTACCCCATTTAGTGGGAGTAGAGCCTACTTGCAAGTCTCTCCGACCTTCACAAAAAAAGTTATTCAAGAATATCTCTTTCTCCTATGTGCTTTCATCCCTAACCCTAACCCTAACCCTTCCGAAAGTCGGAGAAGCTCAAGGATGGTACCGATCGATGCGCGCAACCCCATGTAGTGGGGGTAGAGCCTACTTGCAAGTCTCTCCGACCTTCACAAAAAAAGTTATTCAAGAATATCTCCTCAGATTTGGGGGAATTTCGTCGGTCGACCTCTTCCGAAGGTCGTACAAGCTCGGGGATGGTACCAATCGATCCGCAGGACCCAAATTAGTCCAGATGCAACCACTTTTCAAGTCTCTCCGACCTTCACAAAAAAAGTTATTCAAGAATATCTCTTTCTCCTATGTGCTTTCATCCCTAACCCTAACCCTAACCCTTCCGAAAGTCGGAGAAGCTCAAGGATGGTACCGATCGATGCGCGCTACCCCATTTAGTGGGGGTAGAGCCTACTTGCAAGTCTCTCCGACCTTCACAAAAAAAGTTATTCAAGAATATCTCTTTCTCCTATGTGCTTTCATCCCTAACCCTAACCCTTCCGAAAGTCGGAGAAGCTCAAGGATGGTACCGATCGATGCGCGCAACCCCATTTAGTGGGGGTAGAGCCTACTTGCAAGTCTCTCCGACCTTCACAAAAAAAGTTATTCAAGAATATCTCCTCAGATTTGGGGGAATTTCGTCGGTCGACCTCTTCCGAAGGTCGTACAAGCTCGGGGATGGTACCAATCGATCCGCAGGACCCAAATTAGTCCAGATGCAACCACTTTCCAAGTCTCTCCGACCTTCACAAAAAAAGTTATTCAAGAATATCTCTTTCTCCTATGTGCTTTCATCCCTAACCCTAACCCTAACCCTTCCGAAAGTCGGAGAAGCTCAAGGATGGTACCGATCGATGCGCGCTACCCCATTTAGTGGGGGTAGAGCCTACTTGCAAGTCTCTCCGACCTTCACAAAAAAAGTTATTCAAGAATATCTCTTTCTCCTATGTGCTTTCATCCCTAACCCTAACCCTAACCCTTCCGAAAGTCGGAGAAGCTCAAGGATGGTACCGATCGATGCGCGCTACCCCATTTAGTGGGGGTAGAGCCTACTTGCAAGTCTCTCCGACCTTCACAAAAAAAGTTATTCAAGAATATCTCTTTCTCCTATGTGCTTTCATCCCTAACCCTAACCCTAACCCTTCCGAAAGTCGGAGAAGCTCAAAGATGGTACCGATCGATGCGCGCTACCCCATTTAGTGGGAGTAGAGCCTACTTGCAAGTCTCTCCGACCTTCACAAAAAAAGTTATTCAAGAATATCTCTTTCTCCTATGTGCTTTCATCCCTAACCCTAACCCTAACCCTACCGAAAGTCGGAGAAGCTCAAGGATGGTACCGATCGATGCGCGCAACCCCATTTAGTGGGGGTAGAGCCTACTTGCAAGTCTCTCCGACCTTCACAAAAAAAGTTATTCAAGAATATCTCCTCAGATTTGGGGGAATTTCGTCGGTCGACCTCTTCCGAAGGTCGTACAAGCTCGGGGATGGTACCAATCGATCCGCAGGACCCAAATTAGTCCAGATGCAACCACTTTTCAAGTCTCTCCGACCTTCACAAAAAAAGTTATTCAAGAATATCTCTTTCTCCTATGTGCTTTCATCCCTAACCCTAACCCTAACCCTTCCGAAAGTCGGAGAAGCTCAAGGATGGTACCGATCGATGCGCGCTACCCCATTTAGTGGGGGTAGAGCCTACTTGCAAGTCTCTCCGACCTTCACAAAAAAAGTTATTCAAGAATATCTCTTTCTCCTATGTGCTTTCATCCCTAACCCTAACCCTAACCCTTCCGAAAGTCGGAGAAGCTCAAGGATGGTACCGATCGATGCGCGCAACCCCATTTAGTGGGGGTAGAGCCTACTTGCAAGTCTCTCCGACCTTCACAAAAAAAGTTATTCAAGAATATCTCCTCAGATTTGGGGGAATTTCGTCGGTCGACCTCTTCCGAAGGTCGTACAAGCTCGGGGATGGTACCAATCGATCCGCAGGACCCAAATTAGTCCAGATGCAACCACTTTTCAAGTCTCTCCGACCTTCACAAAAAAAGTTATTCAAGAATATCTCTTTCTCCTATGTGCTTTCATCCCTAACCCTAACCCTAACCCTTCCGAAAGTCGGAGAAGCTCAAGGATGGTACCGATCGATGCGCGCAACCCCATTTAGTGGGGGTAGAGCCTACTTGCAAGTCTCTCCGACCTTCACAAAAAAAGTTATTCAAGAATATCTCCTCAGATTTGGGGGAATTTCGTCGGTCGACCTCTTCCGAAGGTCGTACAAGCTCGGGGATGGTACCAATCGATCCGCAGGACCCAAATTAGTCCAGATGCAACCACTTTCCAAGTCTCTCCGACCTTCACAAAAAAAGTTATTCAAGAATATCTCTTTCTCCTATGTGCTTTCATCCCTAACCCTAACCCTAACCCTTCCGAAAGTCGGAGAAGCTCAAGGATGGTACCGATCGATGCGCGCTACCCCATTTAGTGGGGGTAGAGCCTACTTGCAAGTCTCTCCGACCTTCACAAAAAAAGTTATTCAAGAATATCTCTTTCTCCTATGTGCTTTCATCCCTAACCCTAACCCTAACCCTTCCGAAAGTCGGAGAAGCTCAAGGATGGTACCGATCGATGCGCGCAACCCCATTTAGTGGGGGTAGAGCCTACTTGCAAGTCTCTCCGACCTTCAAAAAAAAAGTTATTCAAGAATATCTCCTCAGATTTGGGGGAATTTCGTCGGTCGACCTCTTCCGAAGGTCGTACAAGCTCAAGGATGGTACCAATCGATCCGCAGGACCCAAATTAGTCCAGATGCAACCACTTTCCAAGTCTCTCCGACCTTTACAAAAAAAGTTATTCAAGAATATCTCTTTCTCCTATGTGCTTTCATCCCTAACCCTAACCCTAACCCTTCCGAAAGTCGGAGAAGCTCAAGGATGGTACCGATCGATGCGCGCTACCCCATTTAGTGGGGGTAGAGCCTACTTGCAAGTCTCTCCGACCTTCACAAAAAAAGTTATTCAAGAATATCTCTTTCTCCTATGTGCTTTCATCCCTAACCCTAACCCTAACCCTTCCGAAAGTCGGAGAAGCTCAAGGATGGTACCGATCGATGCGCGCTACCCCATTTAGTGGGGGTAGAGCCTACTTGCAAGTCTCTCCGACCTTCACAAAAAAAGTTATTCAAGAATATCTCTTTCTCCTATGTGCTTTCATCCCTAACCCTAACCCTAACCCTTCCGAAAGTCGGAGAAGCTCAAGGATGGTACCGATCGATGCGCGCAACCCCATTTAGTGGGGGTAGAGCCTACTTGCAAGTCTCTCCGACCTTCACAAAAAAAGTTATTCAAGAATATCTCCTCAGATTTGGGGGAATTTCGTCGGTCGACCTCTTCCGAAGGTCGTACAAGCTCGGGGATGGTACCAATCGATCCGCAGGACCCAAATTAGTCCAGATGCAACCACTTTCCAAGTCTCTCCGACCTTTACAAAAAAAGTTATTCAAGAATATCTCTTTCTCCTATGTGCTTTCATCCCTAACCCTAACCCTAACCCTTCCGAAAGTCGGAGAAGCTCAAGGATGGTACCGATCGATGCGCGCTACCCCATTTAGTGGGGGTAGAGCCTACTTGCAAGTCTCTCCGACCTTCACAAAAAAAGTTATTCAAGAATATCTCTTTCTCCTATGTGCTTTCATCCCTAACCCTAACCCTAACCCTTCCGAAAGTCGGAGAAGCTCAAGGATGGTACCGATCGATGCGCGCTACCCCATTTAGTGGGGGTAGAGCCTACTTGCAAGTCTCTCCGACCTTCACAAAAAAAGTTATTCAAGAATATCTCTTTCTCCTATGTGCTTTCATCCCTAACCCTAACCCTAACCCTTCCGAAAGTCGGAGAAGCTCAAGGATGGTACCGATCGATGCGCGCAACCCCATTTAGTGGGGGTAGAGCCTACTTGCAAGTCTCTCCGACCTTCACAAAAAAAGTTATTCAAGAATATCTCCTCAGATTTGGGGGAATTTCGTCGGTCGACCTCTTCCGAAGGTCGTACAAGCTCGGGGATGGTACCAATCGATCCGCAGGACCCAAATTAGTCCAGATGCAACCACTTTCCAAGTCTCTCCGACCTTTACAAAAAAAGTTATTCAAGAATATCTCTTTCTCCTATGTGCTTTCATCCCTAACCCTAACCCTAACCCTTCCGAAAGTCGGAGAAGCTCAAGGATGGTACCGATCGATGCGCGCTACCCCATTTAGTGGGGGTAGAGCCTACTTGCAAGTCTCTCCGACCTTCACAAAAAAAGTTATTCAAGAATATCTCTTTCTCCTATGTGCTTTCATCCCTAACCCTAACCCTAACCCTTCCGAAAGTCGGAGAAGCTCAAGGATGGTACCGATCGATGCGCGTTACCCCATTTAGTGGGGGTAGAGCCTACTTGCAAGTCTCTCCGACCTTCACAAAAAAAGTTATTCAAGAATATCTCTTTCTCCTATGTGCTTTCATCCCTAACCCTAACCCTAACCCTTCCGAAAGTCGGAGAAGCTCAAAGATGGTACCGATCGATGCGCGCTACCCCATTTAGTGGGAGTAGAGCCTACTTGCAAGTCTCTCCGACCTTCACAAAAAAAGTTATTCAAGAATATCTCTTTCTCCTATGTGCTTTCATCCCTAACCCTAACCCTTCCGAAAGTCGGAGAAGCTCAAGGATGGTACCGATCGATGCGCGCAACCCCATTTAGTGGGGGTAGAGCCTACTTGCAAGTCTCTCCGACCTTCACAAAAAAAGTTATTCAAGAATATCTCCTCAGATTTGGGGGAATTTCGTCGGTCGACCTCTTCCGAAGGTCGTACAAGCTCGGGGATGGTACCAATCGATCCGCAGGACTCAAATTAGTCCAGATGCAACCACTTTTCAAGTCTCTCCGACCTTCACAAAAAAAGTTATTCAAGAATATCTCTTTCTCCTATGTGCTTTCATCCCTAACCCTAACCCTTCCGAAAGTCGGAGAAGCTCAAAGATGGTACCGATCGATGCGCGCTACCCCATTTAGTGGGGGTAGAGCCTACTTGCAAGTCTCTCCGACCTTCACAAAAAAAGTTATTCAAGAATATCTCTTTCTCCTATGTGCTTTCATCCCTAACCCTAACCCTAACCCTTCCGAAAGTCGGAGAAGCTCAAGGATGGTACCGATCGATGCGCGTTACCCCATTTAGTGGGGGTAGAGCCTACTTGCAAGTCTCTCCGACCTTCACAAAAAAAGTTATTCAAGAATATCTCTTTCTCCTATGTGCTTTCATCCCTAACCCTAACCCTAACCCTTCCGAAAGTCGGAGAAGCTCAAAGATGGTACCGATCGATGCGCGCTACCCCATTTAGTGGGAGTAGAGCCTACTTGCAAGTCTCTCCGACCTTCACAAAAAAAGTTATTCAAGAATATCTCTTTCTCCTATGTGCTTTCATCCCTAACCCTAACCCTTCCGAAAGTCGGAGAAGCTCAAGGATGGTACCGATCGATGCGCGCAACCCCATTTAGTGGGGGTAGAGCCTACTTGCAAGTCTCTCCGACCTTCACAAAAAAAGTTATTCAAGAATATCTCCTCAGATTTGGGGGAATTTCGTCGGTCGACCTCTTCCGAAGGTCGTACAAGCTCGGGGATGGTACCAATCGATCCGCAGGACCCAAATTAGTCCAGATGCAACCACTTTTCAAGTCTCTCCGACCTTCACAAAAAAAGTTATTCAAGAATATCTCTTTCTCCTATGTGCTTTCATCCCTAACCCTAACCCTTCCGAAAGTCGGAGAAGCTCAAAGATGGTACCGATCGATGCGCGCTACCCCATTTAGTGGGGGTAGAGCCTACTTGCAAGTCTCTCCGACCTTCACAAAAAAAGTTATTCAAGAATATCTCTTTCTCCTATGTGCTTTCATCCCTAACCCTAACCCTAACCCTTCCGAAAGTCGGAGAAGCTCAAGGATGGTACCGATCGATGTGCGCAACCCCATTTAGTGGGGGTAGAGCCTACTTGCAAGTCTCTCCGACCTTCACAAAAAAAGTTATTCAAGAATATCTCCTCAGATTTGGGGGAATTTCGTCGGTCGACCTCTTCTGAAGGTCGTACAAGCTCGGGGATGGTACCAATCGATCCGCAGGACCCAAATTAGTCCAGATGCAACCACTTTTCAAGTCTCTCCGACCTTCACAAAAAAAGTTATTCAAGAATATCTCTTTCTCCTATGTGCTTTCATCCCTAACCCTAACCCTAACCCTTCCGAAAGTCGGAGAAGCTCAAGGATGGTACCGATCGATGCGCGCAACCCCATTTAGTGGGGGTAGAGCCTACTTGCAAGTCTCTCCGACCTTCACAAAAAAAGTTATTCAAGAATATCTCCTCAGATTTGGGGGAATTTCGTCGGTCGACCTCTTCCGAAGGTCGTACAAGCTCGGGGATGGTACCAATCGATCCGCAGGACCCAAATTAGTCCAGATGCAACCACTTTCCAAGTCTCTCCGACCTTCACAAAAAAAGTTATTCAAGAATATCTCTTTCTCCTATGTGCTTTCATCCCTAACCCTAACCCTAACCCTTCCGAAAGTCGGAGAAGCTCAAGGATGGTACCGATCGATGCGCGCTACCCCATTTAGTGGGGGTAGAGCCTACTTGCAAGTCTCTCCGACCTTCACAAAAAAAGTTATTCAAGAATATCTCTTTCTCCTATGTGCTTTCATCCCTAACCCTAACCCTAACCCTTCCGAAAGTCGGAGAAGCTCAAGGATGGTACCGATCGATGCGCGCAACCCCATTTAGTGGGGGTAGAGCCTACTTGCAAGTCTCTCCGACCTTCACAAAAAAAGTTATTCAAGAATATCTCCTCAGATTTGGGGGAATTTCGTCGGTCGACCTCTTCCGAAGGTCGTACAAGCTCGGGGATGGTACCAATCGATCCGCAGGACCCAAATTAGTCCAGATGCAACCACTTTCCAAGTCTCTCCGACCTTTACAAAAAAAGTTATTCAAGAATATCTCTTTCTCCTATGTGCTTTCATCCCTAACCCTAACCCTAACCCTTCCGAAAGTCGGAGAAGCTCAAGGATGGTACCGATCGATGCGCGCTACCCCATTTAGTGGGGGTAGAGCCTACTTGCAAGTCTCTCCGACCTTCACAAAAAAAGTTATTCAAGAATATCTCCTCAGATTTGGGGGAATTTCGTCGGTCGACCTCTTCCGAAGGTCGTACAAGCTCGGGCATGGTACCAATCGATCCGCAGGACCCAAATTAGTCCAGATGCAACCACTTTCCAAGTCTCTCCGACCTTCACAAAAAAAGTTATTCAAGAATATCTCTTTCTCCTATGTGCTTTCATCCCTAACCCTAACCCTAACCCTTCCGAAAGTCGGAGAAGCTCAAGGATGGTACCGATCGATGCGCGCTACCCCATTTAGTGGGGGTAGAGCCTACTTGCAAGTCTCTCCGACCTTCACAAAAAAAGTTATTCAAGAATATCTCTTTCTCCTATGTGCTTTCATCCCTAACCCTAACCCTAACCCTTCCGAAAGTCGGAGAAGCTCAAGGATGGTACCGATCGATGCGCGCTACCCCATTTAGTGGGGGTAGAGCCTACTTGCAAGTCTCTCCGACCTTCACAAAAAAAGTTATTCAAGAATATCTCTTTCTCCTATGTGCTTTCATCCCTAACCCTAACCCTAACCCTTCCGAAAGTCGGAGAAGCTCAAGGATGGTACCGATCGATGCGCGCTACCCCATTTAGTTGGAGTAGAGCCTACTTGCAAGTCTCTCCGACCTTCACAAAAAAAGTTATTCAAGAATATCTCTTTCTCCTATGTGCTTTCATCCCTAACCCTAACCCTAACCCTTCCGAAAGTCGGAGAAGCTCAAGGATGGTACCGATCGATGCGCGCAACCCCATTTAGTGGGGGTAGAGCCTACTTGCAAGTCTCTCCGACCTTCACAAAAAAAGTTATTCAAGAATATCTCCTCAGATTTGGGGGAATTTCGTCGGTCGACCTCTTCCGAAGGTCGTACAAGCTCGGGGATGGTACCAATCGATCCGCAGGACCCAAATTAGTCCAGATGCAACCACTTTTCAAGTCTCTCCGACCTTCACAAAAAAAGTTATTCAAGAATATCTCTATCTCCTATGTGCTTTCATCCCTAACCCTAACCCTAACCCTTCCGAAAGTCGGAGAAGCTCAAGGATGGTACCGATCGATGCGCGCTACCCCATTTAGTGGGGGTAGAGCCTACTTGCAAGTCTCTCCGACCTTCACAAAAAAAGTTATTCAAGAATATCTCTTTCTCCTATGTGCTTTCATCCCTAACCCTAACCCTAACCCTTCCGAAAGTCGGAGAAGCTCAAGGATGGTACCGATCGATGCACGCAACCCCATTTAGTGGGGGTAGAGCCTACTTGCAAGTCTCTCCGACCTTCACAAAAAAAGTTATTCAAGAATATCTCCTCAGATTTGGGGGAATTTCGTCGGTCGACCTCTTCCGAAGGTCGTACAAGCTCGGGGATGGTACCAATCGATCCGCAGGACCCAAATTAGTCCAGATGCAACCACTTTTCAAGTCTCTCCGACCTTCACAAAAAAAGTTATTCAAGAATATCTCTTTCTCCTATGTGCTTTCATCCCTAACCCTAACCCTAACCCTTCCGAAAGTCGGAGAAGCTCAAGGATGGTACCGATCGATGCGCGCAACCCCATTTAGTGGGGGTAGAGCCTACTTGCAAGTCTCTCCGACCTTCACAAAAAAAGTTATTCAAGAATATCTCCTCAGATTTGGGGGAATTTCGTCGGTCGACCTCTTCCGAAGGTCGTACAAGCTCGGGGATGGTACCAATCGATCCGCAGGACCCAAATTAGTCCAGATGCAACCACTTTTCAAGTCTCTCCGACCTTCACAAAAAAAGTTATTCAAGAATATCTCTTTCTCCTATGTGCTTTCATCCCTAACCCTAACCCTAACCCTTCCGAAAGTCGGAGAAGCTCAAGGATGGTACCGATCGATGCGCGCAACCCCATTTAGTGGGGGTAGAGCCTACTTGCAAGTCTCTCCGACCTTCACAAAAAAAGTTATTCAAGAATATCTCCTCAGATTTGGGGGAATTTCGTCGGTCGACCTCTTCCGAAGGTCGTACAAGCTCGGGGATGGTACCAATCGATCCGCAGGACCCAAATTAGTCCAGATGCAACCACTTTCCAAGTCTCTCCGACCTTCACAAAAAAAGTTATTCAAGAATATCTCTTTCTCCTATGTGCTTTCATCCCTAACCCTAACCCTAACCCTTCCGAAAGTCGGAGAAGCTCAAGGATGGTACCGATCGATGCGCGCTACCCCATTTAGTGGGGGTAGAGCCTACTTGCAAGTCTCTCCGACCTTCACAAAAAAAGTTATTCAAGAATATCTCTTTCTCCTATGTGCTTTCATCCCTAACCCTAACCCTAACCCTTCCGAAAGTCGGAGAAGCTCAAGGATGGTACCGATCGATGCGCGCAACCCCATTTAGTGGGGGTAGAGCCTACTTGCAAGTCTCTCCGACCTTCACAAAAAAAGTTATTCAAGAATATCTCTTTCTCCTATGTGCTTTCATCCCTAACCCTAACCCTAACCCTTCCGAAAGTCGGAGAAGCTCAAGGATGGTACCGATCGATGCACGCAACCCCATTTAGTGGGGGTAGAGCCTACTTGCAAGTCTCTCCGACCTTCACAAAAAAAGTTATTCAAGAATATCTCCTCAGATTTGGGGGAATTTCGTCGGTCGACCTCTTCCGAAGGTCGTACAAGCTCGGGGATGGTACCAATCGATCCGCAGGACCCAAATTAGTCCAGATGCAACCACTTTTCAAGTCTCTCCGACCTTCACAAAAAAAGTTATTCAAGAATATCTCTTTCTCCTATGTGCTTTCATCCCTAACCCTAACCCTAACCCTTCCGAAAGTCGGAGAAGCTCAAGGATGGTACCGATCGATGCGCGCTACCCCATTTAGTGGGGGTAGAGCCTACTTGCAAGTCTCTCCGACCTTCACAAAAAAAGTTATTCAAGAATATCTCTTTCTCCTATGTGCTTTCATCCCTAACCCTAACCCTAACCCTTCCGAAAGTCGGAGAAGCTCAAGGATGGTACCGATCGATGCGCGCAACCCCATTTAGTGGGGGTAGAGCCTACTTGCAAGTCTCTCCGACCTTCACAAAAAAAGTTATTCAAGAATATCTCCTCAGATTTGGGGGAATTTCGTCGGTCGACCTCTTCCGAAGGTCGTACAAGCTCGGGGATGGTACCAATCGATCCGCAGGACCCAAATTAGTCCAGATGCAACCACTTTTCAAGTCTCTCCGACCTTCACAAAAAAAGTTATTCAAGAATATCTCTTTCTCCTATGTGCTTTCATCCCTAACCCTAACCCTTCCGAAAGTCGGAGAAGCTCAAGGATGGTACCGATCGATGCGCGCAACCCCATTTAGTGGGGGTAGAGCCTACTTGCAAGTCTCTCCGACCTTCACAAAAAAAGTTATTCAAGAATATCTCCTCAGATTTGGGGGAATTTCGTCGGTCGACCTCTTCCGAAGGTCGTACAAGCTCGGGGATGGTACCAATCGATCCGCAGGACCCAAATTAGTCCAGATGCAACCACTTTCCAAGTCTCTCCGACCTTCACAAAAAAAGTTATTCAAGAATATCTCTTTCTCCTATGTGCTTTCATCCCTAACCCTAACCCTAACCCTTCCGAAAGTCGGAGAAGCTCAAGGATGGTACCGATCGATGCGCGCTACCCCATTTAGTGGGGGTAGAGCCTACTTGCAAGTCTCTCCGACCTTCACAAAAAAAGTTATTCAAGAATATCTCTTTCTCCTATGTGCTTTCATCCCTAACCCTAACCCTAACCCTTCCGAAAGTCGGAGAAGCTCAAGGATGGTACCGATCGATGCGCGCAACCCCATTTAGTGGGGGTAGAGCCTACTTGCAAGTCTCTCCGACCTTCACAAAAAAAGTTATTCAAGAATATCTCCTCAGATTTGGGGGAATTTCGTCGGTCGACCTCTTCCGAAGGTCGTACAAGCTCGGGGATGGTACCAATCGATCCGCAGGACCCAAATTAGTCCAGATGCAACCACTTTCCAAGTCTCTCCGACCTTTACAAAAAAAGTTATTCAAGAATATCTCTTTCTCCTATGTGCTTTCATCCCTAACCCTAACCCTAACCCTTCCGAAAGTCGGAGAAGCTCAAGGATGGTACCGATCGATGCGCGCTACCCCATTTAGTGGGGGTAGAGCCTACTTGCAAGTCTCTCCGACCTTCACAAAAAAAGTTATTCAAGAATATCTCCTCAGATTTGGGGGAATTTCGTCGGTCGACCTCTTCCGAAGGTCGTACAAGCTCGGGCATGGTACCAATCGATCCGCAGGACCCAAATTAGTCCAGATGCAACCACTTTCCAAGTCTCTCCGACCTTCACAAAAAAAGTTATTCAAGAATATCTCTTTCTCCTATGTGCTTTCATCCCTAACCCTAACCCTAACCCTTCCGAAAGTCGGAGAAGCTCAAGGATGGTACCGATCGATGCGCGCTACCCCATTTAGTGGGGGTAGAGCCTACTTGCAAGTCTCTCCGACCTTCACAAAAAAAGTTATTCAAGAATATCTCTTTCTCCTATGTGCTTTCATCCCTAACCCTAACCCTAACCCTTCCGAAAGTCGGAGAAGCTCAAGGATGGTACCGATCGATGCGCGCTACCCCATTTAGTGGGGGTAGAGCCTACTTGCAAGTCTCTCCGACCTTCACAAAAAAAGTTATTCAAGAATATCTCTTTCTCCTATGTGCTTTCATCCCTAACCCTAACCCTAACCCTTCCGAAAGTCGGAGAAGCTCAAGGATGGTACCGATCGATGCGCGCTACCCCATTTAGTTGGAGTAGAGCCTACTTGCAAGTCTCTCCGACCTTCACAAAAAAAGTTATTCAAGAATATCTCTTTCTCCTATGTGCTTTCATCCCTAACCCTAACCCTAACCCTTCCGAAAGTCGGAGAAGCTCAAGGATGGTACCGATCGATGCGCGCAACCCCATTTAGTGGGGGTAGAGCCTACTTGCAAGTCTCTCCGACCTTCACAAAAAAAGTTATTCAAGAATATCTCCTCAGATTTGGGGGAATTTCGTCGGTCGACCTCTTCCGAAGGTCGTACAAGCTCGGGGATGGTACCAATCGATCCGCAGGACCCAAATTAGTCCAGATGCAACCACTTTTCAAGTCTCTCCGACCTTCACAAAAAAAGTTATTCAAGAATATCTCTATCTCCTATGTGCTTTCATCCCTAACCCTAACCCTAACCCTTCCGAAAGTCGGAGAAGCTCAAGGATGGTACCGATCGATGCGCGCTACCCCATTTAGTGGGGGTAGAGCCTACTTGCAAGTCTCTCCGACCTTCACAAAAAAAGTTATTCAAGAATATCTCTTTCTCCTATGTGCTTTCATCCCTAACCCTAACCCTAACCCTTCCGAAAGTCGGAGAAGCTCAAGGATGGTACCGATCGATGCACGCAACGCCATTTAGTGGGGGTAGAGCCTACTTGCAAGTCTCTCCGACCTTCACAAAAAAAGTTATTCAAGAATATCTCCTCAGATTTGGGGGAATTTCGTCGGTCGACCTCTTCCGAAGGTCGTACAAGCTCGGGGATGGTACCAATCGATCCGCAGGACCCAAATTAGTCCAGATGCAACCACTTTTCAAGTCTCTCCGACCTTCACAAAAAAAGTTATTCAAGAATATCTCTTTCTCCTATGTGCTTTCATCCCTAACCCTAACCCTTCCGAAAGTCGGAGAAGCTCAAGGATGGTACCGATCGATGCGCGCAACCCCATTTAGTGGGGGTAGAGCCTACTTGCAAGTCTCTCCGACCTTCACAAAAAAAGTTATTCAAGAATATCTCTTTCTCCTATGTGCTTTCATCCCTAACCCTAACCCTAACCCTTCCGAAAGTCAGAGAAGCTCAAGGATGGTACCGATCGATGCGCGCTACCCCATTTAGTGGGGGTAGAGCCTACTTGCAAGTCTCTCCGACCTTCACAAAAAAAGTTATTCAAGAATATCTCCTCAGATTTGGGGGAATTTCGTCGGTCGACCTCTTCCGAAGGTCGTACAAGCTCAGGGATGGTACCAATCGATCCGCAGGACCCAAATTAGTCCAGATGCAACCACTTTCCAAGTCTCTCCGACCTTCACAAAAAAAGTTATTCAAGAATATCTCTTTCTCCTATGTGCTTTCATCCCTAACCCTAACCCTAACCCTTCCGAAAGTCGGAGAAGCTCAAGGATGGTACCGATCGATGCGCGCTACCCCATTTAGTGGGGGTAGAGCCTACTTGCAAGTCTCTCCGACCTTCACAAAAAAAGTTATTCAAGAATATCTCTTTCTCCTATGTGCTTTCATCCCTAACCCTAACCCTAACCCTTCCGAAAGTCGGAGAAGCTCAAGGATGGTACCGATCGATGCGCGCAACCCCATTTAGTGGGGGTAGAGCCTACTTGCAAGTCTCTCCGACCTTCACAAAAAAAGTTATTCAAGAATATCTCCTCAGATTTGGGGGAATTTCGTCGGTCGACCTCTTCCGAAGGTCGTACAAGCTCGGGGATGGTACCAATCGATCCGCAGGACCCAAATTAGTCCAGATGCAACCACTTTTCAAGTCTCTCCGACCTTCACAAAAAAAGTTATTCAAGAATATCTCTTTCTCCTATGTGCTTTCATCCCTAACCCTAACCCTAACCCTTCCGAAAGTCGGAGAAGCTCAAGGATGGTACCGATCGATGCGCGCAACCCCATTTAGTGGGGGTAGAGCCTACTTGCAAGTCTCTCCGACCTTCACAAAAAAAGTTATTCAAGAATATCTCCTCAGATTTGGGGGAATTTCGTCGGTCGACCTCTTCCGAAGGTCGTACAAGCTCGGGGATGGTACCAATCGATCCGCAGGACCCAAATTAGTCCAGATGCAACCACTTTTCAAGTCTCTCCGACCTTCACAAAAAAAGTTATTCAAGAATATCTCTTTCTCCTATGTGCTTTCATCCCTAACCCTAACCCTAACCCTTCCGAAAGTCGGAGAAGCTCAAGGATGGTACCGATCGATGCGCGCAACCCCATTTAGTGGGGGTAGAGCCTACTTGCAAGTCTCTCCGACCTTCACAAAAAAAGTTATTCAAGAATATCTCCTCAGATTTGGGGGAATTTCGTCGGTCGACCTCTTCCGAAGGTCGTACAAGCTCGGGGATGGTACCAATCGATCCGCAGGACCCAAATTAGTCCAGATGCAACCACTTTCCAAGTCTCTCCGACCTTCACAAAAAAAGTTATTCAAGAATATCTCTTTCTCCTATGTGCTTTCATCCCTAACCCTAACCCTAACCCTTCCGAAAGTCGGAGAAGCTCAAGGATGGTACCGATCGATGCGCGCTACCCCATTTAGTGGGGGTAGAGCCTACTTGCAAGTCTCTCCGACCTTCACAAAAAAAGTTATTCAAGAATATCTCTTTCTCCTATGTGCTTTCATCCCTAACCCTAACCCTAACCCTTCCGAAAGTCGGAGAAGCTCAAGGATGGTACCGATCGATGCGCGCAACCCCATTTAGTGGGGGTAGAGCCTACTTGCAAGTCTCTCCGACCTTCACAAAAAAAGTTATTCAAGAATATCTCTTTCTCCTATGTGCTTTCATCCCTAACCCTAACCCTAACCCTTCCGAAAGTCGGAGAAGCTCAAGGATGGTACCGATCGATGCACGCAACCCCATTTAGTGGGGGTAGAGCCTACTTGCAAGTCTCTCCGACCTTCACAAAAAAAGTTATTCAAGAATATCTCCTCAGATTTGGGGGAATTTCGTCGGTCGACCTCTTCCGAAGGTCGTACAAGCTCGGGGATGGTACCAATCGATCCGCAGGACCCAAATTAGTCCAGATGCAACCACTTTTCAAGTCTCTCCGACCTTCACAAAAAAAGTTATTCAAGAATATCTCTTTCTCCTATGTGCTTTCATCCCTAACCCTAACCCTAACCCTTCCGAAAGTCGGAGAAGCTCAAGGATGGTACCGATCGATGCGCGCTACCCCATTTAGTGGGGGTAGAGCCTACTTGCAAGTCTCTCCGACCTTCACAAAAAAAGTTATTCAAGAATATCTCTTTCTCCTATGTGCTTTCATCCCTAACCCTAACCCTAACCCTTCCGAAAGTCGGAGAAGCTCAAGGATGGTACCGATCGATGCGCGCAACCCCATTTAGTGGGGGTAGAGCCTACTTGCAAGTCTCTCCGACCTTCACAAAAAAAGTTATTCAAGAATATCTCCTCAGATTTGGGGGAATTTCGTCGGTCGACCTCTTCCGAAGGTCGTACAAGCTCGGGGATGGTACCAATCGATCCGCAGGACCCAAATTAGTCCAGATGCAACCACTTTTCAAGTCTCTCCGACCTTCACAAAAAAAGTTATTCAAGAATATCTCTTTCTCCTATGTGCTTTCATCCCTAACCCTAACCCTAACCCTTCCGAAAGTCGGAGAAGCTCAAGGATGGTACCGATCGATGCGCGCAACCCCATTTAGTGGGGGTAGAGCCTACTTGCAAGTCTCTCCGACCTTCACAAAAAAAGTTATTCAAGAATATCTCCTCAGATTTGGGGGAATTTCGTCGGTCGACCTCTTCCGAAGGTCGTACAAGCTCGGGGATGGTACCAATCGATCCGCAGGACCCAAATTAGTCCAGATGCAACCACTTTCCAAGTCTCTCCGACCTTCACAAAAAAAGTTATTCAAGAATATCTCTTTCTCCTATGTGCTTTCATCCCTAACCCTAACCCTAACCCTTCCGAAAGTCGGAGAAGCTCAAGGATGGTACCGATCGATGCGCGCTACCCCATTTAGTGGGGGTAGAGCCTACTTGCAAGTCTCTCCGACCTTCACAAAAAAAGTTATTCAAGAATATCTCTTTCTCCTATGTGCTTTCATCCCTAACCCTAACCCTAACCCTTCCGAAAGTCGGAGAAGCTCAAGGATGGTACCGATCGATGCGCGCAACCCCATTTAGTGGGGGTAGAGCCTACTTGCAAGTCTCTCCGACCTTCACAAAAAAAGTTATTCAAGAATATCTCCTCAGATTTGGGGGAATTTCGTCGGTCGACCTCTTCCGAAGGTCGTACAAGCTCGGGGATGGTACCAATCGATCCGCAGGACCCAAATTAGTCCAGATGCAACCACTTTCCAAGTCTCTCCGACCTTTACAAAAAAAGTTATTCAAGAATATCTCTTTCTCCTATGTGCTTTCATCCCTAACCCTAACCCTAACCCTTCCGAAAGTCGGAGAAGCTCAAGGATGGTACCGATCGATGCGCGCTACCCCATTTAGTGGGGGTAGAGCCTACTTGCAAGTCTCTCCGACCTTCACAAAAAAAGTTATTCAAGAATATCTCCTCAGATTTGGGGGAATTTCGTCGGTCGACCTCTTCCGAAGGTCGTACAAGCTCGGGCATGGTACCAATCGATCCGCAGGACCCAAATTAGTCCAGATGCAACCACTTTCCAAGTCTCTCCGACCTTCACAAAAAAAGTTATTCAAGAATATCTCTTTCTCCTATGTGCTTTCATCCCTAACCCTAACCCTAACCCTTCCGAAAGTCGGAGAAGCTCAAGGATGGTACCGATCGATGCGCGCTACCCCATTTAGTGGGGGTAGAGCCTACTTGCAAGTCTCTCCGACCTTCACAAAAAAAGTTATTCAAGAATATCTCTTTCTCCTATGTGCTTTCATCCCTAACCCTAACCCTAACCCTTCCGAAAGTCGGAGAAGCTCAAGGATGGTACCGATCGATGCGCGCTACCCCATTTAGTGGGGGTAGAGCCTACTTGCAAGTCTCTCCGACCTTCACAAAAAAAGTTATTCAAGAATATCTCTTTCTCCTATGTGCTTTCATCCCTAACCCTAACCCTTCCGAAAGTCGGAGAAGCTCAAGGATGGTACCGATCGATGCGCGCTACCCCATTTAGTTGGAGTAGAGCCTACTTGCAAGTCTCTCCGACCTTCACAAAAAAAGTTATTCAAGAATATCTCTTTCTCCTATGTGCTTTCATCCCTAACCCTAACCCTAACCCTTCCGAAAGTCGGAGAAGCTCAAGGATGGTACCGATCGATGCGCGCAACCCCATTTAGTGGGGGTAGAGCCTACTTGCAAGTCTCTCCGACCTTCACAAAAAAAGTTATTCAAGAATATCTCCTCAGATTTGGGGGAATTTCGTCGGTCGACCTCTTCCGAAGGTCGTACAAGCTCGGGGATGGTACCAATCGATCCGCAGGACCCAAATTAGTCCAGATGCAACCACTTTTCAAGTCTCTCCGACCTTCACAAAAAAAGTTATTCAAGAATATCTCTATCTCCTATGTGCTTTCATCCCTAACCCTAACCCTAACCCTTCCGAAAGTCGGAGAAGCTCAAGGATGGTACCGATCGATGCGCGCTACCCCATTTAGTGGGGGTAGAGCCTACTTGCAAGTCTCTCCGACCTTCACAAAAAAAGTTATTCAAGAATATCTCTTTCTCCTATGTGCTTTCATCCCTAACCCTAACCCTAACCCTTCCGAAAGTCGGAGAAGCTCAAGGATGGTACCGATCGATGCACGCAACCCCATTTAGTGGGGGTAGAGCCTACTTGCAAGTCTCTCCGACCTTCACAAAAAAAGTTATTCAAGAATATCTCCTCAGATTTGGGGGAATTTCGTCGGTCGACCTCTTCCGAAGGTCGTACAAGCTCGGGGATGGTACCAATCGATCCGCAGGACCCAAATTAGTCCAGATGCAACCACTTTTCAAGTCTCTCCGACCTTCACAAAAAAAGTTATTCAAGAATATCTCTTTCTCCTATGTGCTTTCATCCCTAACCCTAACCCTAACCCTTCCGAAAGTCGGAGAAGCTCAAGGATGGTACCGATCGATGCGCGCAACCCCATTTAGTGGGGGTAGAGCCTACTTGCAAGTCTCTCCGACCTTCACAAAAAAAGTTATTCAAGAATATCTCTTTCTCCTATGTGCTTTCATCCCTAACCCTAACCCTAACCCTTCCGAAAGTCAGAGAAGCTCAAGGATGGTACCGATCGATGCGCGCTACCCCATTTAGTGGGGGTAGAGCCTACTTGCAAGTCTCTCCGACCTTCACAAAAAAAGTTATTCAAGAATATCTCCTCAGATTTGGGGGAATTTCGTCGGTCGACCTCTTCCGAAGGTCGTACAAGCTCAGGGATGGTACCAATCGATCCGCAGGACCCAAATTAGTCCAGATGCAACCACTTTCCAAGTCTCTCCGACCTTCACAAAAAAAGTTATTCAAGAATATCTCTTTCTCCTATGTGCTTTCATCCCTAACCCTAACCCTAACCCTTCCGAAAGTCGGAGAAGCTCAAGGATGGTACCGATCGATGCGCGCTACCCCATTTAGTGGGGGTAGAGCCTACTTGCAAGTCTCTCCGACCTTCACAAAAAAAGTTATTCAAGAATATCTCTTTCTCCTATGTGCTTTCATCCCTAACCCTAACCCTAACCCTTCCGAAAGTCGGAGAAGCTCAAGGATGGTACCGATCGATGCGCGCAACCCCATTTAGTGGGGGTAGAGCCTACTTGCAAGTCTCTCCGACCTTCACAAAAAAAGTTATTCAAGAATATCTCCTCAGATTTGGGGGAATTTCGTCGGTCGACCTCTTCCGAAGGTCGTACAAGCTCGGGGATGGTACCAATCGATCCGCAGGACCCAAATTAGTCCAGATGCAACCACTTTTCAAGTCTCTCCGACCTTCACAAAAAAAGTTATTCAAGAATATCTCTTTCTCCTATGTGCTTTCATCCCTAACCCTAACCCTAACCCTTCCGAAAGTCGGAGAAGCTCAAGGATGGTACCGATCGATGCGCGCAACCCCATTTAGTGGGGGTAGAGCCTACTTGCAAGTCTCTCCGACCTTCACAAAAAAAGTTATTCAAGAATATCTCCTCAGATTTGGGGGAATTTCGTCGGTCGACCTCTTCCGAAGGTCGTACAAGCTCGGGGATGGTACCAATCGATCCGCAGGACCCAAATTAGTCCAGATGCAACCACTTTTCAAGTCTCTCCGACCTTCACAAAAAAAGTTATTCAAGAATATCTCTTTCTCCTATGTGCTTTCATCCCTAACCCTAACCCTAACCCTTCCGAAAGTCGGAGAAGCTCAAGGATGGTACCGATCGATGCGCGCAACCCCATTTAGTGGGGGTAGAGCCTACTTGCAAGTCTCTCCGACCTTCACAAAAAAAGTTATTCAAGAATATCTCCTCAGATTTGGGGGAATTTCGTCGGTCGACCTCTTCCGAAGGTCGTACAAGCTCGGGGATGGTACCAATCGATCCGCAGGACCCAAATTAGTCCAGATGCAACCACTTTCCAAGTCTCTCCGACCTTCACAAAAAAAGTTATTCAAGAATATCTCTTTCTCCTATGTGCTTTCATCCCTAACCCTAACCCTAACCCTTCCGAAAGTCGGAGAAGCTCAAGGATGGTACCGATCGATGCGCGCTACCCCATTTAGTGGGGGTAGAGCCTACTTGCAAGTCTCTCCGACCTTCACAAAAAAAGTTATTCAAGAATATCTCTTTCTCCTATGTGCTTTCATCCCTAACCCTAACCCTAACCCTTCCGAAAGTCGGAGAAGCTCAAGGATGGTACCGATCGATGCGCGCAACCCCATTTAGTGGGGGTAGAGCCTACTTGCAAGTCTCTCCGACCTTCACAAAAAAAGTTATTCAAGAATATCTCTTTCTCCTATGTGCTTTCATCCCTAACCCTAACCCTAACCCTTCCGAAAGTCGGAGAAGCTCAAGGATGGTACCGATCGATGCACGCAACCCCATTTAGTGGGGGTAGAGCCTACTTGCAAGTCTCTCCGACCTTCACAAAAAAAGTTATTCAAGAATATCTCCTCAGATTTGGGGGAATTTCGTCGGTCGACCTCTTCCGAAGGTCGTACAAGCTCGGGGATGGTACCAATCGATCCGCAGGACCCAAATTAGTCCAGATGCAACCACTTTTCAAGTCTCTCCGACCTTCACAAAAAAAGTTATTCAAGAATATCTCTTTCTCCTATGTGCTTTCATCCCTAACCCTAACCCTAACCCTTCCGAAAGTCGGAGAAGCTCAAGGATGGTACCGATCGATGCGCGCTACCCCATTTAGTGGGGGTAGAGCCTACTTGCAAGTCTCTCCGACCTTCACAAAAAAAGTTATTCAAGAATATCTCTTTCTCCTATGTGCTTTCATCCCTAACCCTAACCCTAACCCTTCCGAAAGTCGGAGAAGCTCAAGGATGGTACCGATCGATGCGCGCAACCCCATTTAGTGGGGGTAGAGCCTACTTGCAAGTCTCTCCGACCTTCACAAAAAAAGTTATTCAAGAATATCTCCTCAGATTTGGGGGAATTTCGTCGGTCGACCTCTTCCGAAGGTCGTACAAGCTCGGGGATGGTACCAATCGATCCGCAGGACCCAAATTAGTCCAGATGCAACCACTTTTCAAGTCTCTCCGACCTTCACAAAAAAAGTTATTCAAGAATATCTCTTTCTCCTATGTGCTTTCATCCCTAACCCTAACCCTAACCCTTCCGAAAGTCGGAGAAGCTCAAGGATGGTACCGATCGATGCGCGCAACCCCATTTAGTGGGGGTAGAGCCTACTTGCAAGTCTCTCCGACCTTCACAAAAAAAGTTATTCAAGAATATCTCCTCAGATTTGGGGGAATTTCGTCGGTCGACCTCTTCCGAAGGTCGTACAAGCTCGGGGATGGTACCAATCGATCCGCAGGACCCAAATTAGTCCAGATGCAACCACTTTCCAAGTCTCTCCGACCTTCACAAAAAAAGTTATTCAAGAATATCTCTTTCTCCTATGTGCTTTCATCCCTAACCCTAACCCTAACCCTTCCGAAAGTCGGAGAAGCTCAAGGATGGTACCGATCGATGCGCGCTACCCCATTTAGTGGGGGTAGAGCCTACTTGCAAGTCTCTCCGACCTTCACAAAAAAAGTTATTCAAGAATATCTCTTTCTCCTATGTGCTTTCATCCCTAACCCTAACCCTAACCCTTCCGAAAGTCGGAGAAGCTCAAGGATGGTACCGATCGATGCGCGCAACCCCATTTAGTGGGGGTAGAGCCTACTTGCAAGTCTCTCCGACCTTCACAAAAAAAGTTATTCAAGAATATCTCCTCAGATTTGGGGGAATTTCGTCGGTCGACCTCTTCCGAAGGTCGTACAAGCTCGGGGATGGTACCAATCGATCCGCAGGACCCAAATTAGTCCAGATGCAACCACTTTCCAAGTCTCTCCGACCTTTACAAAAAAAGTTATTCAAGAATATCTCTTTCTCCTATGTGCTTTCATCCCTAACCCTAACCCTAACCCTTCCGAAAGTCGGAGAAGCTCAAGGATGGTACCGATCGATGCGCGCTACCCTATTTAGTGGGGGTAGAGCCTACTTGCAAGTCTCTCCGACCTTCACAAAAAAAGTTATTCAAGAATATCTCCTCAGATTTGGGGGAATTTCGTCGGTCGACCTCTTCCGAAGGTCGTACAAGCTCGGGCATGGTACCAATCGATCCGCAGGACCCAAATTAGTCCAGATGCAACCACTTTCCAAGTCTCTCCGACCTTCACAAAAAAAGTTATTCAAGAATATCTCTTTCTCCTATGTGCTTTCATCCCTAACCCTAACCCTAACCCTTCCGAAAGTCGGAGAAGCTCAAGGATGGTACCGATCGATGCGCGCTACCCCATTTAGTGGGGGTAGAGCCTACTTGCAAGTCTCTCCGACCTTCACAAAAAAAGTTATTCAAGAATATCTCTTTCTCCTATGTGCTTTCATCCCTAACCCTAACCCTAACCCTTCCGAAAGTCGGAGAAGCTCAAGGATGGTACCGATCGATGCGCGCAACCCCATTTAGTGGGGGTAGAGCCTACTTGCAAGTCTCTCCGACCTTCACAAAAAAAGTTATTCAAGAATATCTCTTTCTCCTATGTGCTTTCATCCCTAACCCTAACCCTAACCCTTCCGAAAGTCGGAGAAGCTCAAGGATGGTACCGATCGATGCACGCAACCCCATTTAGTGGGGGTAGAGCCTACTTGCAAGTCTCTCCGACCTTCACAAAAAAAGTTATTCAAGAATATCTCCTCAGATTTGGGGGAATTTCGTCGGTCGACCTCTTCCGAAGGTCGTACAAGCTCGGGGATGGTACCAATCGATCCGCAGGACCCAAATTAGTCCAGATGCAACCACTTTTCAAGTCTCTCCGACCTTCACAAAAAAAGTTATTCAAGAATATCTCTTTCTCCTATGTGCTTTCATCCCTAACCCTAACCCTAACCCTTCCGAAAGTCGGAGAAGCTCAAGGATGGTACCGATCGATGCGCGCTACCCCATTTAGTGGGGGTAGAGCCTACTTGCAAGTCTCTCCGACCTTCACAAAAAAAGTTATTCAAGAATATCTCTTTCTCCTATGTGCTTTCATCCCTAACCCTAACCCTAACCCTTCCGAAAGTCGGAGAAGCTCAAGGATGGTACCGATCGATGCGCGCAACCCCATTTAGTGGGGGTAGAGCCTACTTGCAAGTCTCTCCGACCTTCACAAAAAAAGTTATTCAAGAATATCTCCTCAGATTTGGGGGAATTTCGTCGGTCGACCTCTTCCGAAGGTCGTACAAGCTCGGGGATGGTACCAATCGATCCGCAGGACCCAAATTAGTCCAGATGCAACCACTTTTCAAGTCTCTCCGACCTTCACAAAAAAAGTTATTCAAGAATATCTCTTTCTCCTATGTGCTTTCATCCCTAACCCTAACCCTAACCCTTCCGAAAGTCGGAGAAGCTCAAGGATGGTACCGATCGATGCGCGCAACCCCATTTAGTGGGGGTAGAGCCTACTTGCAAGTCTCTCCGACCTTCACAAAAAAAGTTATTCAAGAATATCTCCTCAGATTTGGGGGAATTTCGTCGGTCGACCTCTTCCGAAGGTCGTACAAGCTCGGGGATGGTACCAATCGATCCGCAGGACCCAAATTAGTCCAGATGCAACCACTTTCCAAGTCTCTCCGACCTTCACAAAAAAAGTTATTCAAGAATATCTCTTTCTCCTATGTGCTTTCATCCCTAACCCTAACCCTAACCCTTCCGAAAGTCGGAGAAGCTCAAGGATGGTACCGATCGATGCGCGCTACCCCATTTAGTGGGGGTAGAGCCTACTTGCAAGTCTCTCCGACCTTCACAAAAAAAGTTATTCAAGAATATCTCTTTCTCCTATGTGCTTTCATCCCTAACCCTAACCCTAACCCTTCCGAAAGTCGGAGAAGCTCAAGGATGGTACCGATCGATGCGCGCAACCCCATTTAGTGGGGGTAGAGCCTACTTGCAAGTCTCTCCGACCTTCACAAAAAAAGTTATTCAAGAATATCTCCTCAGATTTGGGGGAATTTCGTCGGTCGACCTCTTCCGAAGGTCGTACAAGCTCGGGGATGGTACCAATCGATCCGCAGGACCCAAATTAGTCCAGATGCAACCACTTTCCAAGTCTCTCCGACCTTTACAAAAAAAGTTATTCAAGAATATCTCTTTCTCCTATGTGCTTTCATCCCTAACCCTAACCCTAACCCTTCCGAAAGTCGGAGAAGCTCAAGGATGGTACCGATCGATGCGCGCTACCCTATTTAGTGGGGGTAGAGCCTACTTGCAAGTCTCTCCGACCTTCACAAAAAAAGTTATTCAAGAATATCTCCTCAGATTTGGGGGAATTTCGTCGGTCGACCTCTTCCGAAGGTCGTACAAGCTCGGGCATGGTACCAATCGATCCGCAGGACCCAAATTAGTCCAGATGCAACCACTTTCCAAGTCTCTCCGACCTTCACAAAAAAAGTTATTCAAGAATATCTCTTTCTCCTATGTGCTTTCATCCCTAACCCTAACCCTAACCCTTCCGAAAGTCGGAGAAGCTCAAGGATGGTACCGATCGATGCGCGCAACCCCATTTAGTGGGGGTAGAGCCTACTTGCAAGTCTCTCCGACCTTCACAAAAAAAGTTATTCAAGAATATCTCCTCAGATTTGGGGGAATTTCGTCGGTCGACCTCTTCCGAAGGTCGTACAAGCTCGGGGATGGTACCAATCGATCCGCAGGACCCAAATTAGTCCAGATGCAACCACTTTTCAAGTCTCTCCGACCTTCACAAAAAAAGTTATTCAAGAATATCTCTATCTCCTATGTGCTTTCATCCCTAACCCTAACCCTAACCCTTCCGAAAGTCGGAGAAGCTCAAGGATGGTACCGATCGATGCGCGCTACCCCATTTAGTGGGGGTAGAGCCTACTTGCAAGTCTCTCCGACCTTCACAAAAAAAGTTATTCAAGAATATCTCTTTCTCCTATGTGCTTTCATCCCTAACCCTAACCCTAACCCTTCCGAAAGTCGGAGAAGCTCAAGGATGGTACCGATCGATGCACGCAACCCCATTTAGTGGGGGTAGAGCCTACTTGCAAGTCTCTCCGACCTTCACAAAAAAAGTTATTCAAGAATATCTCCTCAGATTTGGGGGAATTTCGTCGGTCGACCTCTTCCGAAGGTCGTACAAGCTCGGGGATGGTACCAATCGATCCGCAGGACCCAAATTAGTCCAGATGCAACCACTTTTCAAGTCTCTCCGACCTTCACAAAAAAAGTTATTCAAGAATATCTCTTTCTCCTATGTGCTTTCATCCCTAACCCTAACCCTAACCCTTCCGAAAGTCGGAGAAGCTCAAGGATGGTACCGATCGATGCGCGCAACCCCATTTAGTGGGGGTAGAGCCTACTTGCAAGTCTCTCCGACCTTCACAAAAAAAGTTATTCAAGAATATCTCTTTCTCCTATGTGCTTTCATCCCTAACCCTAACCCTAACCCTTCCGAAAGTCAGAGAAGCTCAAGGATGGTACCGATCGATGCGCGCTACCCCATTTAGTGGGGGTAGAGCCTACTTGCAAGTCTCTCCGACCTTCACAAAAAAAGTTATTCAAGAATATCTCCTCAGATTTGGGGGAATTTCGTCGGTCGACCTCTTCCGAAGGTCGTACAAGCTCAGGGATGGTACCAATCGATCCGCAGGACCCAAATTAGTCCAGATGCAACCACTTTCCAAGTCTCTCCGACCTTCACAAAAAAAGTTATTCAAGAATATCTCTTTCTCCTATGTGCTTTCATCCCTAACCCTAACCCTAACCCTTCCGAAAGTCGGAGAAGCTCAAGGATGGTACCGATCGATGCGCGCTACCCCATTTAGTGGGGGTAGAGCCTACTTGCAAGTCTCTCCGACCTTCACAAAAAAAGTTATTCAAGAATATCTCTTTCTCCTATGTGCTTTCATCCCTAACCCTAACCCTAACCCTTCCGAAAGTCGGAGAAGCTCAAGGATGGTACCGATCGATGCGCGCAACCCCATTTAGTGGGGGTAGAGCCTACTTGCAAGTCTCTCCGACCTTCACAAAAAAAGTTATTCAAGAATATCTCCTCAGATTTGGGGGAATTTCGTCGGTCGACCTCTTCCGAAGGTCGTACAAGCTCGGGGATGGTACCAATCGATCCGCAGGACCCAAATTAGTCCAGATGCAACCACTTTTCAAGTCTCTCCGACCTTCACAAAAAAAGTTATTCAAGAATATCTCTTTCTCCTATGTGCTTTCATCCCTAACCCTAACCCTAACCCTTCCGAAAGTCGGAGAAGCTCAAGGATGGTACCGATCGATGCGCGCTACCCCATTTAGTGGGGGTAGAGCCTACTTGCAAGTCTCTCCGACCTTCACAAAAAAAGTTATTCAAGAATATCTCTTTCTCCTATGTGCTTTCATCCCTAACCCTAACCCTAACCCTTCCGAAAGTCGGAGAAGCTCAAGGATGGTACTGATCGATGCGCGCTACCCCATTTAGTGGGGGTAGAGCCTACTTGCAAGTCTCTCCGACCTTCACAAAAAAAGTTATTCAAGAATATCTCTTTCTCCTATGTGCTTTCATCCCTAACCCTAACCCTAACCCTTCCGAAAGTCGGAGAAGCTCAAGGATGGTACCGATCGATGCGCGCTACCCCATTTAGTGGGAGTAGAGCCTACTTGCAAGTCTCTCCGACCTTCACAAAAAAAGTTATTCAAGAATATCTCTTTCTCCTATGTGCTTTCATCCCTAACCCTAACCCTAACCCTTCCGAAAGTCGGAGAAGCTCAAGGATGGTACCGATCGATGCGCGCTACCCCATTTAGTGGGGGTAGAGCCTACTTGCAAGTCTCTCCGACCTTCACAAAAAAAGTTATTCAAGAATATCTCTTTCTCCTATGTGCTTTCATCCCTAACCCTAACCCTAACCCTTCCGAAAGTCGGAGAAGCTCAAGGATGGTACTGATCGATGCGCGCTACCCCATTTAGTGGGGGTAGAGCCTACTTGCAAGTCTCTCCGACCTTCACAAAAAAAGTTATTCAAGAATATCTCTTTCTCCTATGTGCTTTCATCCCTAACCCTAACCCTAACCCTTCCGAAAGTCGGAGAAGCTCAAGGATGGTACCGATCGATGCGCGCTACCCCATTTAGTGGGAGTAGAGCCTACTTGCAAGTCTCTCCGACCTTCACAAAAAAAGTTATTCAAGAATATCTCTTTCTCCTATGTGCTTTCATCCCTAACCCTAACCCTAACCCTTCCGAAAGTCGGAGAAGCTCAAGGATGGTACCGATCGATGCGCGCAACCCCATTTAGTGGGAGTAGAGCCTACTTGCAAGTCTCTCCGACCTTCACAAAAAAAGTTATTCAAGAATATCTCCTCAGATTTGGGGGAATTTCGTCGGTCGACCTCTTCCGAAGGTCGTACAAGCTCGGGGATGGTACCAATCGATCTGCAGGACCCAAATTAGTCCAGATGCAACCACTTTTCAAGTCTCTCCGACCTTCACAAAAAAAGTTATTCAAGAATATCTCTTTCTCCTATGTGCTTTCATCCCTAACCCTAACCCTAACCCTTCCGAAAGTCGGAGAAGCTCAAGGATGGTACCGATCGATGTGCGCTACCCCATTTAGTGGGGGTAGAGCCTACTTGCAAGTCTCTCCGACCTTCACAAAAAAAGTTATTCAAGAATATCTCTTTCTCCTATGTGCTTTCATCCCTAACCCTAACCCTAACCCTTCCGAAAGTCGGAGAAGCTCAAGGATGGTACCGATCGATGCGCGCAACCCCATTTAGTGGGGGTAGAGCCTACTTGCAAGTCTCTCCGACCTTCACAAAAAAAGTTATTCAAGAATATCTCCTCAGATTTGGGGGAATTTCGTCGGTCGACCTCTTCCGAAGGTCGTACAAGCTCGGGGATGGTACCAATCGATCCGCAGGACCCAAATTAGTCCAGATGCAACCACTTTTCAAGTCTCTCCGACCTTCACAAAAAAAGTTATTCAAGAATATCTCTTTCTCCTATGTGCTTTCATCCCTAACCCTAACCCTAACCCTTCCGAAAGTCGGAGAAGCTCAAGGATGGTACCGATCGATGCGCGCAACCCCATTTAGTGGGGGTAGAGCCTACTTGCAAGTCTCTCCGACCTTCACAAAAAAAGTTATTCAAGAATATCTCCTCAGATTTGGGGGAATTTCGTCGGTCGACCTCTTCCGAAGGTCGTACAAGCTCGGGGATGGTACCAATCGATCCGCAGGACCCAAATTAGTCCAGATGCAACCACTTTCCAAGTCTCTCCGACCTTCACAAAAAAAGTTATTCAAGAATATCTCTTTCTCCTATGTGCTTTCATCCCTAACCCTAACCCTAACCCTTCCGAAAGTCGGAGAAGCTCAAGGATGGTACCGATCGATGCGCGCTACCCCATTTAGTGGGGGTAGAGCCTACTTGCAAGTCTCTCCGACCTTCACAAAAAAAGTTATTCAAGAATATCTCTTTCTCCTATGTGCTTTCATCCCTAACCCTAACCCTAACCCTTCCGAAAGTCGGAGAAGCTCAAGGATGGTACCGATCGATGCGCGCAACCCCATTTAGTGGGGGTAGAGCCTACTTGCAAGTCTCTCCGACCTTCACAAAAAAGTTATTCAAGAATATCTCCTCAGATTTGGGGGAATTTCGTCGGTCGACCTCTTCCGAAGGTCGTACAAGCTCGGGGATGGTACCAATCGATCCGCAGGACCCAAATTAGTCCAGATGCAACCACTTTCCAAGTCTCTCCGACCTTTACAAAAAAAGTTATTCAAGAATATCTCTTTCTCCTATGTGCTTTCATCCCTAACCCTAACCCTAACCCTTCCGAAAGTCGGAGAAGCTCAAGGATGGTACCGATCGATGCGCGCTACCCTATTTAGTGGGGGTAGAGCCTACTTGCAAGTCTCTCCGACCTTCACAAAAAAAGTTATTCAAGAATATCTCCTCAGATTTGGGGGAATTTCGTCGGTCGACCTCTTCCGAAGGTCGTACAAGCTCGGGCATGGTACCAATCGATCCGCAGGACCCAAATTAGTCCAGATGCAACCACTTTCCAAGTCTCTCCGACCTTCACAAAAAAAGTTATTCAAGAATATCTCTTTCTCCTATGTGCTTTCATCCCTAACCCTAACCCTAACCCTTCCGAAAGTCGGAGAAGCTCAAGGATGGTACCGATCGATGCGCGCTACCCCATTTAGTGGGGGTAGAGCCTACTTGCAAGTCTCTCCGACCTTCACAAAAAAAGTTATTCAAGAATATCTCTTTCTCCTATGTGCTTTCATCCCTAACCCCTAACCCTAACCCTTCCGAAAGTCGGAGAAGCTCAAGGATGGTACCGATCGATGCGCGCAACCCCATTTAGTGGGGGTAGAGCCTACTTGCAAGTCTCTCCGACCTTCACAAAAAAAAGTTATTCAAGAATATCTCTTTCTCCTATGTGCTTTCATCCCTAACCCTAACCCTAACCCTTCCGAAAGTCGGAGAAGCTCAAGGATGGTACCGATCGATGCACGCAACCCCATTTAGTGGGGGTAGAGCCTACTTGCAAGTCTCTCCGACCTTCACAAAAAAAGTTATTCAAGAATATCTCCTCAGATTTGGGGAATTTCGTCGGTCGACCTCTTCCGAAGGTCGTACAAGCTCGGGGATGGTACCAATCGATCCGCAGGACCCAAATTAGTCCAGATGCAACCACTTTTCAAGTCTCTCCGACCTTCACAAAAAAAGTTATTCAAGAATATCTCTTTCTCCTATGTGCTTTTCATCCCTAACCCTAACCCTAACCCTTCCGAAAGTCGGAGAAGCTCAAGGATGGTACCGATCGATGCGCGCTACCCCATTTAGTGGGGGTAGAGCCTACTTGCAAGTCTCTCCGACCTTCACAAAAAAAGTTATTCAAGAATATCTCTTTCTCCTATGTGCTTTCATCCCTAACCCTAACCCTAACCCTTCCGAAAGTCGGAGAAGCTCAAGGATGGTACCGATCGATGCGCGCAACCCCATTTAGTGGGGGTAGAGCCTACTTGCAAGTCTCTCCGACCTTCACAAAAAAAGTTATTCAAGAATATCTCCTCAGATTTGGGG
>NW_026870668.1:0-163309 GCF_963576545.1 Limanda limanda | reverse complement strand
GGTACCGATCGATGCGCGCTACCCCATTTAGTGGGGGTAGAGCCTACTTGCAAGTCTCTCCGACCTTCACAAAAAAAGTTATTCAAGAATATCTCTTTCTCCTATGTGCTTTCATCCCTAACCCTAACCCTAACCCTTCCGAAAGTCGGAGAAGCTCAAGGATGGTACTGATCGATGCGCGCAACCCCATTTAGTGGGGGTAGAGCCTACTTGCAAGTCTCTCCGACCTTCACAAAAAAAGTTATTCAAGAATATCTCCTCAGATTTGGGGGAATTTCGTCGGTCGACCTCTTCCGAAGGTCGTACAAGCTCGGGGATGGTACCAATCGATCCGCAGGACCCAAATTAGTCCAGATGCAACCACTTTCCAAGTCTCTCCGACCTTCACAAAAAAGTTATTCAAGAATATCTCTTTCTCCTATGTGCTTTCATCCCTAACCCTAACCCTAACCCTTCCGAAAGTCGGAGAAGCTCAAGGATGGTACCGATCGATGCGCGCTACCCCATTTAGTGGGGGTAAAGCCTACTTGCAAGTCTCTCCGACCTTCACAAAAAAAGTTATTCAAGAATATCTCTTTCTCCTATGTGCTTTCATCCCTAAACCCTAACCCTAACCCTTCCAAAAGTCGGAGAAGCTCAAGGATGGTACCGATCGATGCGCGCTACCCCATTTAGTGGGGGTAGAGCCTACTTGCAAGTCTCTCCGACCTTCACAAAAAAAGTTATTCAAGAATATCTCTTTCTCCTATGTGCTTTCATCCCTAACCCTAACCCTAACCCTTCCGAAAGTCGGAGAAGCTCAAGGATGGTACCGATCGATGTGCGCTACCCCATTTAGTGGGGGTAGAGCCTACTTGCAAGTCTCTCCGACCTTCACAAAAAAAGTTATTCAAGAATATCTCCTCAGATTTGGGGGAATTTCGTCGGTCGACCTCTTCCGAAGGTCGTACAAGCTCGGGGATGGTACCAATCGATCCGCAGGACCCAAATTAGTCCAGATGCAACCACTTTCCAAGTCTCTCCGACCTTCACAAAAAAAGTTATTCAAGAATATCTCTTTCTCCTATGTGCTTTCATCCCTAACCCTAACCCTAACCCTTCCGAAAGTCGGAGAAGCTCAAGGATGGTACCGATCGATGCGCGCTACCCCATTTAGTGGGGGTAGAGCCTACTTGCAAGTCTCTCCGACCTTCACAAAAAAGTTATTCAAGAATATCTCTTTCTCCTATGTGCTTTCATCCCTAACCCTAACCCTAACCCTTCCGAAAGTCGGAGAAGCTCAAGGATGGTACCGATCGATGCGCGCTACCCCATTTAGTGGGGGTAGAGCCTACTTGCAAGTCTCTCCGACCTTCACAAAAAAAGTTATTCAAGAATATCTCTTTCTCCTATGTGCTTTCATCCCTAACCCTAACCCTAACCCTTCCGAAAGTCGGAGAAGCTCAAGGATGGTACCGATCGATGCGCGCTACCCCATTTAGTGGGGGTAGAGCCTACTTGCAAGTCTCTCCGACCTTCACAAAAAAAGTTATTCAAGAATATCTCTTTCTCCTATGTGCTTTCATCCCTAACCCTAACCCTAACCCTTCCGAAAGTCGGAGAAGCTCAAGGATGGTACTGATCGATGCGCGCAACCCCATTTAGTGGGGGTAGAGCCTACTTGCAAGTCTCTCCGACCTTCACAAAAAAAGTTATTCAAGAATATCTCCTCAGATTTGGGGGAATTTCGTCGGTCGACCTCTTCCGAAGGTCGTACAAGCTCGGGGATGGTACCAATCGATCCGCAGGACCCAAATTAGTCCAGATGCAACCACTTTCCAAGTCTCTCCGACCTTCACAAAAAAAGTTATTCAAGAATATCTCTTTCTCCTATGTGCTTTCATCCCTAACCCTAACCCTAACCCTTCCGAAAGTCGGAGAAGCTCAAGGATGGTACCGATCGATGCGCGCTACCCCATTTAGTGGGGGTAGAGCCTACTTGCAAGTCTCTCCGACCTTCACAAAAAAAGTTATTCAAGAATATCTCTTTCTCCTATGTGCTTTCATCCCTAACCCTAACCCTAACCCTTCCGAAAGTCGGAGAAGCTCAAGGATGGTACCGATCGATGCGCGCTACCCCATTTAGTGGGGTAGAGCCTACTTGCAAGTTTCTCCGACCTTCACAAAAAAAGTTATTCAAGAATATCTCCTCAGATTTGGGGGAATTTCGTCGGTCGACCTCTTCCGAAGGTCGTACAAGCTCGGGGATGGTACCAATCGATCCGCAGGACCCAAATTAGTCCAGATGCAACCACTTTCCAAGTCTCTCCGACCTTCACAAAAAAAGTTATTCAAGAATATCTCTTTCTCCTATGTGCTTTCATCCCTAACCCTAACCCTAACCCTTCCGAAAGTCGGAGAAGCTCAAGGATGGTACCGATCGATGCGCGCTACCCCATTTAGTGGGGGTAGAGCCTACTTGCAAGTCTCTCCGACCTTCACAAAAAAAGTTATTCAAGAATATCTCTTTCTCCTATGTGCTTTCATCCCTAACCCTAACCCTTCCGAAAGTCGGAGAAGCTCAAGGATGGTACCGATCGATGCGCGCTACCCCATTTAGTGGGGGTAGAGCCTACTTGCAAGTCTCTCCGACCTTCACAAAAAAAGTTATTCAAGAATATCTCTTTCTCCTATGTGCTTTCATCCCTAACCCTAACCCTTCCGAAAGTCGGAGAAGCTCAAGGATGGTACCGATCGATGCGCGCTACCCCATTTAGTGGGGGTAGAGCCTACTTGCAAGTCTCTCCGACCTTCACAAAAAAAGTTATTCAAGAATATCTCTTTCTCCTATGTGCTTTCATCCCTAACCCTAACCCTAACCCTTCCGAAAGTCGGAGAAGCTCAAGGATGGTACTGATCGATGCGCGCAACCCCATTTAGTGGGGGTAGAGCCTACTTGCAAGTCTCTCCGACCTTCACAAAAAAAGTTATTCAAGAATATCTCCTCAGATTTGGGGGAATTTCGTCGGTCGACCTCTTCCGAAGGTCGTACAAGCTCGGGGATGGTACCAATCGATCCGCAGGACCCAAATTAGTCCAGATGCAACCACTTTCCAAGTCTCTCCGACCTTCACAAAAAAAGTTATTCAAGAATATCTCTTTCTCCTATGTGCTTTCATCCCTAACCCTAACCCTAACCCTTCCGAAAGTCGGAGAAGCTCAAGGATGGTACCGATCGATGCGCGCTACCCCATTTAGTGGGGGTAGAGCCTACTTGCAAGTCTCTCCGACCTTCACAAAAAAAGTTATTCAAGAATATCTCTTTCTCCTATGTGCTTTCATCCCTAACCCTAACCCTAACCCTTCCGAAAGTCGGAGAAGCTCAAGGATGGTACCGATCGATGCGCGCTACCCCATTTAGTGGGGGTAGAGCCTACTTGCAAGTCTCTCCGACCTTCACAAAAAAAGTTATTCAAGAATATCTCTTTCTCCTATGTGCTTTCATCCCTAACCCTAACCCTAACCCTTCCGAAAGTCGGAGAAGCTCAAGGATGGTACCGATCGATGCGCGCTACCCCATTTAGTGGGGGTAGAGCCTACTTGCAAGTCTCTCCGACCTTCACAAAAAAAGTTATTCAAGAATATCTCTTTCTCCTATGTGCTTTCATCCCTAACCCTAACCCTAACCCTTCCGAAAGTCGGAGAAGCTCAAGGATGGTACTGATCGATGCGCGCAACCCCATTTAGTGGGGGTAGAGCCTACTTGCAAGTCTCTCCGACCTTCACAAAAAAAGTTATTCAAGAATATCTCCTCAGATTTGGGGGAATTTCGTCGGTCGACCTCTTCCGAAGGTCGTACAAGCTCGGGGATGGTACCAATCGATCCGCAGGACCCAAATTAGTCCAGATGCAACCACTTTCCAAGTCTCTCCGACCTTCACAAAAAAAGTTATTCAAGAATATCTCTTTCTCCTATGTGCTTTCATCCCTAACCCTAACCCTAACCCTTCCGAAAGTCGGAGAAGCTCAAGGATGGTACCGATCGATGCGCGCTACCCCATTTAGTGGGGGTAGAGCCTACTTGCAAGTCTCTCCGACCTTCACAAAAAAAGTTATTCAAGAATATCTCTTTCTCCTATGTGCTTTCATCCCTAACCCTAACCCTAACCCTTCCGAAAGTCGGAGAAGCTCAAGGATGGTACCGATCGATGCGCGCTACCCCATTTAGTGGGGGTAGAGCCTACTTGCAAGTTTCTCCGACCTTCACAAAAAAAGTTATTCAAGAATATCTCCTCAGATTTGGGGGAATTTCGTCGGTCGACCTCTTCCGAAGGTCGTACAAGCTCGGGGATGGTACCAATCGATCCGCAGGACCCAAATTAGTCCAGATGCAACCACTTTCCAAGTCTCTCCGACCTTCACAAAAAAAGTTATTCAAGAATATCTCTTTCTCCTATGTGCTTTCATCCCTAACCCTAACCCTAACCCTTCCGAAAGTCGGAGAAGCTCAAGGATGGTACCGATCGATGCGTGCTACCCCATTTAGTGGGGGTAGAGCCTACTTGCAAGTCTCTCCGACCTTCACAAAAAAAGTTATTCAAGAATATCTCTTTCTCCTATGTGCTTTCATCCCTAACCCTAACCCTTCCGAAAGTCGGAGAAGCTCAAGGATGGTACCGATCGATGCGCGCTACCCCATTTAGTGGGGGTAGAGCCTACTTGCAAGTCTCTCCGACCTTCACAAAAAAAGTTATTCAAGAATATCTCTTTCTCCTATGTGCTTTCATCCCTAACCCTAACCCTAACCCTTCCGAAAGTCGGAGAAGCTCAAGGATGGTACTGATCGATGCGCGCAACCCCATTTAGTGGGGGTAGAGCCTACTTGCAAGTCTCTCCGACCTTCACAAAAAAAGTTATTCAAGAATATCTCTTTCTCCTATGTGCTTTCATCCCTAACCCTAACCCTAACCCTTCCGAAAGTCGGAGAAGCTCAAGGATGGTACCGATCGATGCGCGCTACCCCATTTAGTGGGGGTAGAGCCTACTTGCAAGTCTCTCCGACCTTCACAAAAAAAGTTATTCAAGAATATCTCTTTCTCCTATGTGCTTTCATCCCTAACCCTAACCCTAACCCTTCCGAAAGTCGGAGAAGCTCAAGGATGGTACTGATCGATGCGCGCTACCCCATTTAGTGGGGGTAGAGCCTACTTGCAAGTCTCTCCGACCTTCACAAAAAAAGTTATTCAAGAATATCTCTTTCTCCTATGTGCTTTCATCCCTAACCCTAACCCTAACCCTTCCGAAAGTCGGAGAAGCTCAAGGATGGTACCGATCGATGCGCGCTACCCCATTTAGTGGGGGTAGAGCCTACTTGCAAGTCTCTCCGACCTTCACAAAAAAAGTTATTCAAGAATATCTCTTTCTCCTATGTGCTTTCATCCCTAACCCTAACCCTAACCCTTCCGAAAGTCGGAGAAGCTCAAGGATGGTACCGATCGATGTGCGCTACCCCATTTAGTGGGGGTAGAGCCTACTTGCAAGTCTCTCCGACCTTCACAAAAAAAGTTATTCAAGAATATCTCTTTCTCCTATGTGCTTTCATCCCTAACCCTAACCCTAACCCTTCCGAAAGTCGGAGAAGCTCAAGGATGGTACCGATCGATGCGCGCTACCCCATTTAGTGGGGGTAGAGCCTACTTGCAAGTCTCTCCGACCTTCACAAAAAAAGTTATTCAAGAATATCTCTTTCTCCTATGTGCTTTCATCCCTAACCCTAACCCTAACCCTTCCGAAAGTCGGAGAAGCTCAAGGATGGTACCGATCGATGCGCGCTACCCCATTTAGTGGGGGTAGAGCCTACTTGCAAGTCTCTCCGACCTTCACAAAAAAAGTTATTCAAGAATATCTCTTTCTCCTATGTGCTTTCATCCCTAACCCTAACCCTAACCCTTCCGAAAGTCGGAGAAGCTCAAGGATGGTACTGATCGATGCGCGCAACCCCATTTAGTGGGGGTAGAGCCTACTTGCAAGTCTCTCCGACCTTCACAAAAAAAGTTATTCAAGAATATCTCCTCAGATTTGGGGGAATTTCGTCGGTCGACCTCTTCCGAAGGTCGTACAAGCTCGGGGATGGTACCAATCGATCCGCAGGACCCAAATTAGTCCAGATGCAACCACTTTCCAAGTCTCTCCGACCTTCACAAAAAAAGTTATTCAAGAATATCTCTTTCTCCTATGTGCTTTCATCCCTAACCCTAACCCTAACCCTTCCGAAAGTCGGAGAAGCTCAAGGATGGTACCGATCGATGCGCGCTACCCCATTTAGTGGGGGTAGAGCCTACTTGCAAGTCTCTCCGACCTTCACAAAAAAAGTTATTCAAGAATATCTCTTTCTCCTATGTGCTTTCATCCCTAACCCTAACCCTAACCCTTCCGAAAGTCGGAGAAGCTCAAGGATGGTACCGATCGATGCGCGCTACCCCATTTAGTGGGGGTAGAGCCTACTTGCAAGTTTCTCCGACCTTCACAAAAAAAGTTATTCAAGAATATCTCCTCAGATTTGGGGGAATTTCGTCGGTCGACCTCTTCCGAAGGTCGTACAAGCTCGGGGATGGTACCAATCGATCCGCAGGACCCAAATTAGTCCAGATGCAACCACTTTCCAAGTCTCTCCGACCTTCACAAAAAAAGTTATTCAAGAATATCTCTTTCTCCTATGTGCTTTCATCCCTAACCCTAACCCTAACCCTTCCGAAAGTCGGAGAAGCTCAAGGATGGTACCGATCGATGCGCGCTACCCCATTTAGTGGGGGTAGAGCCTACTTGCAAGTCTCTCCGACCTTCACAAAAAAAGTTATTCAAGAATATCTCTTTCTCCTATGTGCTTTCATCCCTAACCCTAACCCTTCCGAAAGTCGGAGAAGCTCAAGGATGGTACCGATCGATGCGCGCTACCCCATTTAGTGGGGGTAGAGCCTACTTGCAAGTCTCTCCGACCTTCACAAAAAAAGTTATTCAAGAATATCTCTTTCTCCTATGTGCTTTCATCCCTAACCCTAACCCTTCCGAAAGTCGGAGAAGCTCAAGGATGGTACCGATCGATGCGCGCTACCCCATTTAGTGGGGGTAGAGCCTACTTGCAAGTCTCTCCGACCTTCACAAAAAAAGTTATTCAAGAATATCTCTTTCTCCTATGTGCTTTCATCCCTAACCCTAACCCTAACCCTTCCGAAAGTCGGAGAAGCTCAAGGATGGTACTGATCGATGCGCGCAACCCCATTTAGTGGGGGTAGAGCCTACTTGCAAGTCTCTCCGACCTTCACAAAAAAAGTTATTCAAGAATATCTCCTCAGATTTGGGGGAATTTCGTCGGTCGACCTCTTCCGAAGGTCGTACAAGCTCGGGGATGGTACCAATCGATCCGCAGGACCCAAATTAGTCCAGATGCAACCACTTTCCAAGTCTCTCCGACCTTCACAAAAAAAGTTATTCAAGAATATCTCTTTCTCCTATGTGCTTTCATCCCTAACCCTAACCCTAACCCTTCCGAAAGTCGGAGAAGCTCAAGGATGGTACCGATCGATGCGCGCTACCCCATTTAGTGGGGGTAGAGCCTACTTGCAAGTCTCTCCGACCTTCACAAAAAAAGTTATTCAAGAATATCTCTTTCTCCTATGTGCTTTCATCCCTAACCCTAACCCTAACCCTTCCGAAAGTCGGAGAAGCTCAAGGATGGTACCGATCGATGCGCGCTACCCCATTTAGTGGGGGTAGAGCCTACTTGCAAGTCTCTCCGACCTTCACAAAAAAAGTTATTCAAGAATATCTCTTTCTCCTATGTGCTTTCATCCCTAACCCTAACCCTAACCCTTCCGAAAGTCGGAGAAGCTCAAGGATGGTACCGATCGATGCGCGCTACCCCATTTAGTGGGGGTAGAGCCTACTTGCAAGTCTCTCCGACCTTCACAAAAAAAGTTATTCAAGAATATCTCTTTCTCCTATGTGCTTTCATCCCTAACCCTAACCCTAACCCTTCCGAAAGTCGGAGAAGCTCAAGGATGGTACTGATCGATGCGCGCAACCCCATTTAGTGGGGGTAGAGCCTACTTGCAAGTCTCTCCGACCTTCACAAAAAAAGTTATTCAAGAATATCTCCTCAGATTTGGGGGAATTTCGTCGGTCGACCTCTTCCGAAGGTCGTACAAGCTCGGGGATGGTACCAATCGATCCGCAGGACCCAAATTAGTCCAGATGCAACCACTTTCCAAGTCTCTCCGACCTTCACAAAAAAAGTTATTCAAGAATATCTCTTTCTCCTATGTGCTTTCATCCCTAACCCTAACCCTAACCCTTCCGAAAGTCGGAGAAGCTCAAGGATGGTACCGATCGATGCGCGCTACCCCATTTAGTGGGGGTAGAGCCTACTTGCAAGTCTCTCCGACCTTCACAAAAAAAGTTATTCAAGAATATCTCTTTCTCCTATGTGCTTTCATCCCTAACCCTAACCCTAACCCTTCCGAAAGTCGGAGAAGCTCAAGGATGGTACCGATCGATGCGCGCTACCCCATTTAGTGGGGGTAGAGCCTACTTGCAAGTTTCTCCGACCTTCACAAAAAAAGTTATTCAAGAATATCTCCTCAGATTTGGGGGAATTTCGTCGGTCGACCTCTTCCGAAGGTCGTACAAGCTCGGGGATGGTACCAATCGATCCGCAGGACCCAAATTAGTCCAGATGCAACCACTTTCCAAGTCTCTCCGACCTTCACAAAAAAAGTTATTCAAGAATATCTCTTTCTCCTATGTGCTTTCATCCCTAACCCTAACCCTAACCCTTCCGAAAGTCGGAGAAGCTCAAGGATGGTACCGATCGATGCGCGCTACCCCATTTAGTGGGGGTAGAGCCTACTTGCAAGTCTCTCCGACCTTCACAAAAAAAGTTATTCAAGAATATCTCTTTCTCCTATGTGCTTTCATCCCTAACCCTAACCCTTCCGAAAGTCGGAGAAGCTCAAGGATGGTACCGATCGATGCGCGCTACCCCATTTAGTGGGGGTAGAGCCTACTTGCAAGTCTCTCCGACCTTCACAAAAAAAGTTATTCAAGAATATCTCTTTCTCCTATGTGCTTTCATCCCTAACCCTAACCCTTCCGAAAGTCGGAGAAGCTCAAGGATGGTACCGATCGATGCGCGCTACCCCATTTAGTGGGGGTAGAGCCTACTTGCAAGTCTCTCCGACCTTCACAAAAAAAGTTATTCAAGAATATCTCTTTCTCCTATGTGCTTTCATCCCTAACCCTAACCCTAACCCTTCCGAAAGTCGGAGAAGCTCAAGGATGGTACTGATCGATGCGCGCAACCCCATTTAGTGGGGGTAGAGCCTACTTGCAAGTCTCTCCGACCTTCACAAAAAAAGTTATTCAAGAATATCTCCTCAGATTTGGGGGAATTTCGTCGGTCGACCTCTTCCGAAGGTCGTACAAGCTCGGGGATGGTACCAATCGATCCGCAGGACCCAAATTAGTCCAGATGCAACCACTTTCCAAGTCTCTCCGACCTTCACAAAAAAAGTTATTCAAGAATATCTCTTTCTCCTATGTGCTTTCATCCCTAACCCTAACCCTAACCCTTCCGAAAGTCGGAGAAGCTCAAGGATGGTACCGATCGATGCGCGCTACCCCATTTAGTGGGGGTAGAGCCTACTTGCAAGTCTCTCCGACCTTCACAAAAAAAGTTATTCAAGAATATCTCTTTCTCCTATGTGCTTTCATCCCTAACCCTAACCCTAACCCTTCCGAAAGTCGGAGAAGCTCAAGGATGGTACCGATCGATGCGCGCTACCCCATTTAGTGGGGGTAGAGCCTACTTGCAAGTCTCTCCGACCTTCACAAAAAAAGTTATTCAAGAATATCTCTTTCTCCTATGTGCTTTCATCCCTAACCCTAACCCTAACCCTTCCGAAAGTCGGAGAAGCTCAAGGATGGTACCGATCGATGCGCGCTACCCCATTTAGTGGGGGTAGAGCCTACTTGCAAGTCTCTCCGACCTTCACAAAAAAAGTTATTCAAGAATATCTCTTTCTCCTATGTGCTTTCATCCCTAACCCTAACCCTAACCCTTCCGAAAGTCGGAGAAGCTCAAGGATGGTACTGATCGATGCGCGCAACCCCATTTAGTGGGGGTAGAGCCTACTTGCAAGTCTCTCCGACCTTCACAAAAAAAGTTATTCAAGAATATCTCCTCAGATTTGGGGGAATTTCGTCGGTCGACCTCTTCCGAAGGTCGTACAAGCTCGGGGATGGTACCAATCGATCCGCAGGACCCAAATTAGTCCAGATGCAACCACTTTCCAAGTCTCTCCGACCTTCACAAAAAAAGTTATTCAAGAATATCTCTTTCTCCTATGTGCTTTCATCCCTAACCCTAACCCTAACCCTTCCGAAAGTCGGAGAAGCTCAAGGATGGTACCGATCGATGCGCGCTACCCCATTTAGTGGGGGTAGAGCCTACTTGCAAGTCTCTCCGACCTTCACAAAAAAAGTTATTCAAGAATATCTCTTTCTCCTATGTGCTTTCATCCCTAACCCTAACCCTAACCCTTCCGAAAGTCGGAGAAGCTCAAGGATGGTACCGATCGATGCGCGCTACCCCATTTAGTGGGGGTAGAGCCTACTTGCAAGTTTCTCCGACCTTCACAAAAAAAGTTATTCAAGAATATCTCCTCAGATTTGGGGGAATTTCGTCGGTCGACCTCTTCCGAAGGTCGTACAAGCTCGGGGATGGTACCAATCGATCCGCAGGACCCAAATTAGTCCAGATGCAACCACTTTCCAAGTCTCTCCGACCTTCACAAAAAAAGTTATTCAAGAATATCTCTTTCTCCTATGTGCTTTCATCCCTAACCCTAACCCTAACCCTTCCGAAAGTCGGAGAAGCTCAAGGATGGTACCGATCGATGCGCGCTACCCCATTTAGTGGGGGTAGAGCCTACTTGCAAGTCTCTCCGACCTTCACAAAAAAAGTTATTCAAGAATATCTCTTTCTCCTATGTGCTTTCATCCCTAACCCTAACCCTAACCCTTCCGAAAGTCGGAGAAGCTCAAGGATGGTACCGATCGATGCGCGCTACCCCATTTAGTGGGGGTAGAGCCTACTTGCAAGTTTCTCCGACCTTCACAAAAAAAGTTATTCAAGAATATCTCCTCAGATTTGGGGGAATTTCGTCGGTCGACCTCTTCCGAAGGTCGTACAAGCTCGGGGATGGTACCAATCGATCCGCAGGACCCAAATTAGTCCAGATGCAACCACTTTCCAAGTCTCTCCGACCTTCACAAAAAAAGTTATTCAAGAATATCTCTTTCTCCTATGTGCTTTCATCCCTAACCCTAACCCTAACCCTTCCGAAAGTCGGAGAAGCTCAAGGATGGTACCGATCGATGCGTGCTACCCCATTTAGTGGGGGTAGAGCCTACTTGCAAGTCTCTCCGACCTTCACAAAAAAAGTTATTCAAGAATATCTCTTTCTCCTATGTGCTTTCATCCCTAACCCTAACCCTTCCGAAAGTCGGAGAAGCTCAAGGATGGTACCGATCGATGCGCGCTACCCCATTTAGTGGGGGTAGAGCCTACTTGCAAGTCTCTCCGACCTTCACAAAAAAAGTTATTCAAGAATATCTCTTTCTCCTATGTGCTTTCATCCCTAACCCTAACCCTTCCGAAAGTCGGAGAAGCTCAAGGATGGTACTGATCGATGCGCGCAACCCCATTTAGTGGGGGTAGAGCCTACTTGCAAGTCTCTCCGACCTTCACAAAAAAAGTTATTCAAGAATATCTCTTTCTCCTATGTGCTTTCATCCCTAACCCTAACCCTAACCCTTCCGAAAGTCGGAGAAGCTCAAGGATGGTACCGATCGATGCGCGCTACCCCATTTAGTGGGGGTAGAGCCTACTTGCAAGTCTCTCCGACCTTCACAAAAAAAGTTATTCAAGAATATCTCTTTCTCCTATGTGCTTTCATCCCTAACCCTAACCCTAACCCTTCCGAAAGTCGGAGAAGCTCAAGGATGGTACTGATCGATGCGCGCTACCCCATTTAGTGGGGGTAGAGCCTACTTGCAAGTCTCTCCGACCTTCACAAAAAAAGTTATTCAAGAATATCTCTTTCTCCTATGTGCTTTCATCCCTAACCCTAACCCTAACCCTTCCGAAAGTCGGAGAAGCTCAAGGATGGTACCGATCGATGCGCGCTACCCCATTTAGTGGGGGTAGAGCCTACTTGCAAGTCTCTCCGACCTTCACAAAAAAAGTTATTCAAGAATATCTCTTTCTCCTATGTGCTTTCATCCCTAACCCTAACCCTAACCCTTCCGAAAGTCGGAGAAGCTCAAGGATGGTACCGATCGATGTGCGCTACCCCATTTAGTGGGGGTAGAGCCTACTTGCAAGTCTCTCCGACCTTCACAAAAAAAGTTATTCAAGAATATCTCTTTCTCCTATGTGCTTTCATCCCTAACCCTAACCCTAACCCTTCCGAAAGTCGGAGAAGCTCAAGGATGGTACCGATCGATGCGCGCTACCCCATTTAGTGGGGGTAGAGCCTACTTGCAAGTCTCTCCGACCTTCACAAAAAAAGTTATTCAAGAATATCTCTTTCTCCTATGTGCTTTCATCCCTAACCCTAACCCTAACCCTTCCGAAAGTCGGAGAAGCTCAAGGATGGTACCGATCGATGCGCGCTACCCCATTTAGTGGGGGTAGAGCCTACTTGCAAGTCTCTCCGACCTTCACAAAAAAAGTTATTCAAGAATATCTCTTTCTCCTATGTGCTTTCATCCCTAACCCTAACCCTAACCCTTCCGAAAGTCGGAGAAGCTCAAGGATGGTACTGATCGATGCGCGCAACCCCATTTAGTGGGGGTAGAGCCTACTTGCAAGTCTCTCCGACCTTCACAAAAAAAGTTATTCAAGAATATCTCCTCAGATTTGGGGGAATTTCGTCGGTCGACCTCTTCCGAAGGTCGTACAAGCTCGGGGATGGTACCAATCGATCCGCAGGACCCAAATTAGTCCAGATGCAACCACTTTCCAAGTCTCTCCGACCTTCACAAAAAAAGTTATTCAAGAATATCTCTTTCTCCTATGTGCTTTCATCCCTAACCCTAACCCTAACCCTTCCGAAAGTCGGAGAAGCTCAAGGATGGTACCGATCGATGCGTGCTACCCCATTTAGTGGGGGTAGAGCCTACTTGCAAGTCTCTCCGACCTTCACAAAAAAAGTTATTCAAGAATATCTCTTTCTCCTATGTGCTTTCATCCCTAACCCTAACCCTAACCCTTCCGAAAGTCGGAGAAGCTCAAGGATGGTACCGATCGATGCGCGCTACCCCATTTAGTGGGGGTAGAGCCTACTTGCAAGTTTCTCCGACCTTCACAAAAAAAGTTATTCAAGAATATCTCCTCAGATTTGGGGGAATTTCGTCGGTCGACCTCTTCCGAAGGTCGTACAAGCTCGGGGATGGTACCAATCGATCCGCAGGACCCAAATTAGTCCAGATGCAACCACTTTCCAAGTCTCTCCGACCTTCACAAAAAAAGTTATTCAAGAATATCTCTTTCTCCTATGTGCTTTCATCCCTAACCCTAACCCTAACCCTTCCGAAAGTCGGAGAAGCTCAAGGATGGTACCGATCGATGCGCGCTACCCCATTTAGTGGGGGTAGAGCCTACTTGCAAGTCTCTCCGACCTTCACAAAAAAAGTTATTCAAGAATATCTCTTTCTCCTATGTGCTTTCATCCCTAACCCTAACCCTTCCGAAAGTCGGAGAAGCTCAAGGATGGTACCGATCGATGCGCGCTACCCCATTTAGTGGGGGTAGAGCCTACTTGCAAGTCTCTCCGACCTTCACAAAAAAAGTTATTCAAGAATATCTCTTTCTCCTATGTGCTTTCATCCCTAACCCTAACCCTTCCGAAAGTCGGAGAAGCTCAAGGATGGTACCGATCGATGCGCGCTACCCCATTTAGTGGGGGTAGAGCCTACTTGCAAGTCTCTCCGACCTTCACAAAAAAAGTTATTCAAGAATATCTCTTTCTCCTATGTGCTTTCATCCCTAACCCTAACCCTAACCCTTCCGAAAGTCGGAGAAGCTCAAGGATGGTACTGATCGATGCGCGCAACCCCATTTAGTGGGGGTAGAGCCTACTTGCAAGTCTCTCCGACCTTCACAAAAAAAGTTATTCAAGAATATCTCCTCAGATTTGGGGGAATTTCGTCGGTCGACCTCTTCCGAAGGTCGTACAAGCTCGGGGATGGTACCAATCGATCCGCAGGACCCAAATTAGTCCAGATGCAACCACTTTCCAAGTCTCTCCGACCTTCACAAAAAAAGTTATTCAAGAATATCTCTTTCTCCTATGTGCTTTCATCCCTAACCCTAACCCTAACCCTTCCGAAAGTCGGAGAAGCTCAAGGATGGTACCGATCGATGCGTGCTACCCCATTTAGTGGGGGTAGAGCCTACTTGCAAGTCTCTCCGACCTTCACAAAAAAAGTTATTCAAGAATATCTCTTTCTCCTATGTGCTTTCATCCCTAACCCTAACCCTAACCCTTCCGAAAGTCGGAGAAGCTCAAGGATGGTACCGATCGATGCGCGCTACCCCATTTAGTGGGGGTAGAGCCTACTTGCAAGTTTCTCCGACCTTCACAAAAAAAGTTATTCAAGAATATCTCCTCAGATTTGGGGGAATTTCGTCGGTCGACCTCTTCCGAAGGTCGTACAAGCTCGGGGATGGTACCAATCGATCCGCAGGACCCAAATTAGTCCAGATGCAACCACTTTCCAAGTCTCTCCGACCTTCACAAAAAAAGTTATTCAAGAATATCTCTTTCTCCTATGTGCTTTCATCCCTAACCCTAACCCTAACCCTTCCGAAAGTCGGAGAAGCTCAAGGATGGTACCGATCGATGCGCGCTACCCCATTTAGTGGGGGTAGAGCCTACTTGCAAGTCTCTCCGACCTTCACAAAAAAAGTTATTCAAGAATATCTCTTTCTCCTATGTGCTTTCATCCCTAACCCTAACCCTTCCGAAGGTCGGAGAAGCTCAAGGATGGTACCGATCGATGCGCGCTACCCCATTTAGTGGGGGTAGAGCCTACTTGCAAGTCTCTCCGACCTTCACAAAAAAAGTTATTCAAGAATATCTCTTTCTCCTATGTGCTTTCATCCCTAACCCTAACCCTTCCGAAAGTCGGAGAAGCTCAAGGATGGTACCGATCGATGCGCGCTACCCCATTTAGTGGGGGTAGAGCCTACTTGCAAGTCTCTCCGACCTTCACAAAAAAAGTTATTCAAGAATATCTCTTTCTCCTATGTGCTTTCATCCCTAACCCTAACCCTAACCCTTCCGAAAGTCGGAGAAGCTCAAGGATGGTACTGATCGATGCGCGCAACCCCATTTAGTGGGGGTAGAGCCTACTTGCAAGTCTCTCCGACCTTCACAAAAAAAGTTATTCAAGAATATCTCCTCAGATTTGGGGGAATTTCGTCGGTCGACCTCTTCCGAAGGTCGTACAAGCTCGGGGATGGTACCAATCGATCCGCAGGACCCAAATTAGTCCAGATGCAACCACTTTCCAAGTCTCTCCGACCTTCACAAAAAAAGTTATTCAAGAATATCTCTTTCTCCTATGTGCTTTCATCCCTAACCCTAACCCTAACCCTTCCGAAAGTCGGAGAAGCTCAAGGATAGTACCGATCGATGCGCGCTACCCCATTTAGTGGGGGTAGAGCCTACTTGCAAGTCTCTCCGACCTTCACAAAAAAAGTTATTCAAGAATATCTCTTTCTCCTATGTGCTTTCATCCCTAACCCTAACCCTAACCCTTCCGAAAGTCGGAGAAGCTCAAAGATGGTACCGATCGATGCGCGCTACCCCATTTAGTGGGGGTAGAGCCTACTTGCAAGTCTCTCCGACCTTCACAAAAAAAGTTATTCAAGAATATCTCTTTCTCCTATGTGCTTTCATCCCTAACCCTAACCCTAACCCTTCCGAAAGTCGGAGAAGCTCAAGGATGGTACCGATCGATGCGCGCTACCCCATTTAGTGGGGGTAGAGCCTACTTGCAAGTCTCTCCGACCTTCACAAAAAAAGTTATTCAAGAATATCTCTTTCTCCTATGTGCTTTCATCCCTAACCCTAACCCTAACCCTTCCGAAAGTCGGAGAAGCTCAAGGATGGTACTGATCGATGCGCGCAACCCCATTTAGTGGGGGTAGAGCCTACTTGCAAGTCTCTCCGACCTTCACAAAAAAAGTTATTCAAGAATATCTCCTCAGATTTGGGGGAATTTCGTCGGTCGACCTCTTCCGAAGGTCGTACAACCTCAAGGATGGTACCAATCGATCCGCAGGACCCAAATTAGTCCAGATGCAACCACTTTCCAAGTCTCTCCGACCTTCACAAAAAAAGTTATTCAAGAATATCTCTTTCTCCTATGTGCTTTCATCCCTAACCCTAACCCTAACCCTTCCGAAAGTCGGAGAAGCTCAAGGATGGTACCGATCGATGCGCGCTACCCCATTTAGTGGGGGTAGAGCCTACTTGCAAGTCTCTCCGACCTTCACAAAAAAAGTTATTCAAGAATATCTCTTTCTCCTATGTGCTTTCATCCCTAACCCTAACCCTAACCCTTCCGAAAGTCGGAGAAGCTCAAGGATGGTACCGATCGATGCGCGCTACCCCATTTAGTGGGGGTAGAGCCTACTTGCAAGTTTCTCCGACCTTCACAAAAAAAGTTATTCAAGAATATCTCCTCAGATTTGGGGGAATTTCGTCGGTCGACCTCTTCCGAAGGTCGTACAAGCTCGGGGATGGTACCAATCGATCCGCAGGACCCAAATTAGTCCAGATGCAACCACTTTCCAAGTCTCTCCGACCTTCACAAAAAAAGTTATTCAAGAATATCTCTTTCTCCTATGTGCTTTCATCCCTAACCCTAACCCTAACCCTTCCGAAAGTCGGAGAAGCTCAAGGATGGTACCGATCGATGCGCGCTACCCCATTTAGTGGGGGTAAAGCCTACTTGCAAGTCTCTCCGACCTTCACAAAAAAAGTTATTCAAGAATATCTCTTTCTCCTATGTGCTTTCATCCCTAACCGTAACCCTTCCGAAAGTCGGAGAAGCTCAAGGATGGTACCGATCGATGCGCGCTACCCCATTTAGTGGGGGTAGAGCCTACTTGCAAGTCTCTCCGACCTTCACAAAAAAAGTTATTCAAGAATATCTCTTTCTCCTATGTGCTTTCATCCCTAACCCTAACCCTAACCCTTCCGAAAGTCGGAGAAGCTCAAGGATGGTACTGATCGATGCGCGAAACCCCATTTAGTGGGGGTAGAGCCTACTTGCAAGTCTCTCCGACCTTCACAAAAAAAGTTATTCAAGAATATCTCTTTCTCCTATGTGCTTTCATCCCTAACCCTAACCCTAACCCTTCCGAAAGTCGGAGAAGCTCAAGGATGGTACCGATCGATGCGCGCTACCCCATTTAGTGGGGGTAGAGCCTACTTGCAAGTCTCTCCGACCTTCACAAAAAAAGTTATTCAAGAATATCTCTTTCTCCTATGTGCTTTCATCCCTAACCCTAACCCTAACCCTTCCGAAAGTCGGAGAAGCTCAAGGATGGTACCGATCGATGCGCGCTACCCCATTTAGTGGGGGTAGAGCCTACTTGCAAGTCTCTCCGACCTTCACAAAAAAAGTTATTCAAGAATATCTCTTTCTCCTATGTGCTTTCATCCCTAACCCTAACCCTAACCCTTCCGAAAGTCGGAGAAGCTCAAGGATGGTACCGATCGATGCGCGCTACCCCATTTAGTGGGGGTAGAGCCTACTTGCAAGTTTCTCCGACCTTCACAAAAAAAGTTATTCAAGAATATCTCCTCAGATTTGGGGGAATTTCGTCGGTCGACCTCTTCCGAAGGTCGTACAAGCTCGGGGATGGTACCAATCGATCCGCAGGACCCAAATTAGTCCAGATGCAACCACTTTCCAAGTCTCTCCGACCTTCACAAAAAAAGTTATTCAAGAATATCTCTTTCTCCTATGTGCTTTCATCCCTAACCCTAACCCTTCCGAAAGTCGGAGAAGCTCAAGGATGGTACCGATCGATGCGCGCTACCCCATTTAGTGGGGGTAGAGCCTACTTGCAAGTCTCTCCGACCTTCACAAAAAAAGTTATTCAAGAATATCTCTTTCTCCTATGTGCTTTCATCCCTAACCCTAACCCTTCCGAAAGTCGGAGAAGCTCAAGGATGGTACCGATCGATGCGCGCTACCCCATTTAGTGGGGGTAGAGCCTACTTGCAAGTCTCTCCGACCTTCACAAAAAAAGTTATTCAAGAATATCTCTTTCTCCTATGTGCTTTCATCCCTAACCCTAACCCTAACCCTTCCGAAAGTCGGAGAAGCTCAAGGATGGTACTGATCGATGCGCGCAACCCCATTTAGTGGGGGTAGAGCCTACTTGCAAGTCTCTCCGACCTTCACAAAAAAAGTTATTCAAGAATATCTCTTTCTCCTATGTGCTTTCATCCCTAACCCTAACCCTAACCCTTCCGAAAGTCGGAGAAGCTCAAGGATGGTACCGATCGATGCGCGCTACCCCATTTAGTGGGGGTAGAGCCTACTTGCAAGTCTCTCCGACCTTCACAAAAAAAGTTATTCAAGAATATCTCTTTCTCCTATGTGCTTTCATCCCTAACCCTAACCCTAACCCTTCCGAAAGTCGGAGAAGCTCAAGGATGGTACTGATCGATGCGCGCTACCCCATTTAGTGGGGGTAGAGCCTACTTGCAAGTCTCTCCGACCTTCACAAAAAAAGTTATTCAAGAATATCTCTTTCTCCTATGTGCTTTCATCCCTAACCCTAACCCTAACCCTTCCGAAAGTCGGAGAAGCTCAAGGATGGTACCGATCGATGCGCGCTACCCCATTTAGTGGGGGTAGAGCCTACTTGCAAGTCTCTCCGACCTTCACAAAAAAAGTTATTCAAGAATATCTCTTTCTCCTATGTGCTTTCATCCCTAACCCTAACCCTAACCCTTCCGAAAGTCGGAGAAGCTCAAGGATGGTACCGATCGATGCGCGCTACCCCATTTAGTGGGGGTAGAGCCTACTTGCAAGTCTCTCCGACCTTCACAAAAAAAGTTATTCAAGAATATCTCTTTCTCCTATGTGCTTTCATCCCTAACCCTAACCCTTCCGAAAGTCGGAGAAGCTCAAGGATGGTACTGATCGATGCGCGCAACCCCATTTAGTGGGGGTAGAGCCTACTTGCAAGTCTCTCCGACCTTCACAAAAAAAGTTATTCAAGAATATCTCCTCAGATTTGGGGGAATTTCGTCGGTCGACCTCTTCCGAAGGTCGTACAAGCTCGGGGATGGTACCAATCGATCCGCAGGACCCAAATTAGTCCAGATGCAACCACTTTCCAAGTCTCTCCGACCTTCACAAAAAAAGTTATTCAAGAATATCTCTTTCTCCTATGTGCTTTCATCCCTAACCCTAACCCTAACCCTTCCGAAAGTCGGAGAAGCTCAAGGATGGTACCGATCGATGCGCGCTACCCCATTTAGTGGGGGTAGAGCCTACTTGCAAGTCTCTCCGACCTTCACAAAAAAAGTTATTCAAGAATATCTCTTTCTCCTATGTGCTTTCATCCCTAACCCTAACCCTAACCCTTCCGAAAGTCGGAGAAGCTCAAGGATGGTACCGATCGATGCGCGCTACCCCATTTAGTGGGGGTAGAGCCTACTTGCAAGTTTCTCCGACCTTCACAAAAAAAGTTATTCAAGAATATCTCCTCAGATTTGGGGGAATTTCGTCGGTCGACCTCTTCCAAAGGTCGTACAAGCTCGGGGATGGTACCAATCGATCCGCAGGACCCAAATTAGTCCAGATGCAACCACTTTCCAAGTCTCTCCGACCTTCACAAAAAAAGTTATTCAAGAATATCTCTTTCTCCTATGTGCTTTCATCCCTAACCCTAACCCTAACCCTTCCGAAAGTCGGAGAAGCTCAAGGATGGTACCGATCGATGCGCGCTACCCCATTTAGTGGGGGTAGAGCCTACTTGCAAGTCTCTCCGACCTTCACAAAAAAAGTTATTCAAGAATATCTCTTTCTCCTATGTGCTTTCATCCCTAACCCTAACCCTTCCGAAAGTCGGAGAAGCTCAAGGATGGTACCGATCGATGCGCGCTACCCCATTTAGTGGGGGTAGAGCCTACTTGCAAGTCTCTCCGACCTTCACAAAAAAAGTTATTCAAGAATATCTCTTTCTCCTATGTGCTTTCATCCCTAACCCTAACCCTAACCCTTCCGAAAGTCGGAGAAGCTCAAGGATGGTACTGATCGATGCGCGCAACCCCATTTAGTGGGGGTAGAGCCTACTTGCAAGTCTCTCCGACCTTCACAAAAAAAGTTATTCAAGAATATCTCCTCAGATTTGGGGGAATTTCGTCGGTCGACCTCTTCCGAAGGTCTTACAAGCTCGGGGATGGTACCAATCGATCCGCAGGACCCAAATTAGTCCAGATGCAACCACTTTCCAAGTCTCTCCGACCTTCACAAAAAAAGTTATTCAAGAATATCTCTTTCTCCTATGTGCTTTCATCCCTAACCCTAACCCTAACCCTTCCGAAAGTCGGAGAAGCTCAAGGATGGTACCGATCGATGCGCGCTACCCCATTTAGTGGGGGTAGAGCCTACTTGCAAGTCTCTCCGACCTTCACAAAAAAAGTTATTCAAGAATATCTCTTTCTCCTATGTGCTTTCATCCCTAACCCTAACCCTTCCGAAAGTCGGAGAAGCTCAAGGATGGTACCGATCGATGCGCGCTACCCCATTTAGTGGGGGTAGAGCCTACTTGCAAGTCTCTCCGACCTTCACAAAAAAAGTTATTCAAGAATATCTCTTTCTCCTATGTGCTTTCATCCCTAACCCTAACCCTAACCCTTCCGAAAGTCGGAGAAGCTCAAGGATGGTACTGATCGATGCGCGCAACCCCATTTAGTGGGGGTAGAGCCTACTTGCAAGTCTCTCCGACCTTCACAAAAAAAGTTATTCAAGAATATCTCCTCAGATTTGGGGGAATTTCGTCGGTCGACCTCTTCCGAAGGTCTTACAAGCTCGGGGATGGTACCAATCGATCCGCAGGACCCAAATTAGTCCAGATGCAACCACTTTCCAAGTCTCTCCGACCTTCACAAAAAAAGTTATTCAAGAATATCTCTTTCTCCTATGTGCTTTCATCCCTAACCCTAACCCTAACCCTTCCGAAAGTCGGAGAAGCTCAAGGATGGTACCGATCGATGCGCGCTACCCCATTTAGTGGGGGTAGAGCCTACTTGCAAGTCTCTCCGACCTTCACAAAAAAAGTTATTCAAGAATATCTCTTTCTCCTATGTGCTTTCATCCCTAACCCTAACCCTAACCCTTCCGAAAGTCGGAGAAGCTCAAGGATGGTACCGATCGATGCGCGCTACCCCATTTAGTGGGGGTAGAGCCTACTTGCAAGTCTCTCCGACCTTCACAAAAAAAGTTATTCAAGAATATCTCTTTCTCCTATGTGCTTTCATCCCTAACCCTAACCCTAACCCTTCCGAAAGTCGGAGAAGCTCAAAGATGGTACCGATCGATGCGCGCTACCCCATTTAGTGGGGGTAGAGCCTACTTGCAAGTCTCTCCGACCTTCACAAAAAAAGTTATTCAAGAATATCTCTTTCTCCTATGTGCTTTCATCCCTAACCCTAACCCTAACCCTTCCGAAAGTCGGAGAAGCTCAAGGATGGTACTGATCGATGCGCGCAACCCCATTTAGTGGGGGTAGAGCCTACTTGCAAGTCTCTCCGACCTTCACAAAAAAAGTTATTCAAGAATATCTCCTCAGATTTGGGGGAATTTCGTCGGTCGACCTCTTCCGAAGGTCGTACAAGCTCGGGGATGGTACCAATCGATCCGCAGGACCCAAATTAGTCCAGATGCAACCACTTTCCAAGTCTCTCCGACCTTCACAAAAAAAGTTATTCAAGAATATCTCTTTCTCCTATGTGCTTTCATCCCTAACCCTAACCCTAACCCTTCCGAAAGTCGGAGAAGCTCAAGGATGGTACCGATCGATGCGCGCTACCCCATTTAGTGGGGGTAGAGCCTACTTGCAAGTTTCTCCGACCTTCACAAAAAAAGTTATTCAAGAATATCTCCTCAGATTTGGGGGAATTTCGTCGGTCGACCTCTTCCGAAGGTCGTACAAGCTCGGGGATGGTACCAATCGATCCGCAGGACCCAAATTAGTCCAGATGCAACCACTTTCCAAGTCTCTCCGACCTTCACAAAAAAAGTTATTCAAGAATATCTCTTTCTCCTATGTGCTTTCATCCCTAACCCTAACCCTAACCCTTCCGAAAGTCGGAGAAGCTCAAGGATGGTACCGATCGATGCGCGCTACCCCATTTAGTGGGGGTAGAGCCTACTTGCAAGTCTCTCCGACCTTCACAAAAAAAGTTATTCAAGAATATCTCTTTCTCCTATGTGCTTTCATCCCTAACCCTAACCCTAACCCTTCCGAAAGTCGGAGAAGCTCAAGGATGGTACCGATCGATGCGCGCTACCCCATTTAGTGGGGGTAGAGCCTACTTGCAAGTCTCTCCGACCTTCACAAAAAAAGTTATTCAAGAATATCTCTTTCTCCTATGTGCTTTCATCCCTAACCCTAACCCTAACCCTTCCGAAAGTCGGAGAAGCTCAAGGATGGTACTGATCGATGCGCGCAACCCCATTTAGTGGGGGTAGAGCCTACTTGCAAGTCTCTCCGACCTTCACAAAAAAAGTTATTCAAGAATATCTCCTCAGATTTGGGGGAATTTCGTCGGTCGACCTCTTCCGAAGGTCGTACAAGCTCGGGGATGGTACCAATCGATCCGCAGGACCCAAATTAGTCCAGATGCAACCACTTTCCAAGTCTCTCCGACCTTCACAAAAAAAGTTATTCAAGAATATCTCTTTCTCCTATGTGCTTTCATCCCTAACCCTAACCCTAACCCTTCCGAAAGTCGGAGAAGCTCAAGGATGGTACCGATCGATGTGCGCTACCCCATTTAGTGGGGGTAGAGCCTACTTGCAAGTCTCTCCGACCTTCACAAAAAAAGTTATTCAAGAATATCTCTTTCTCCTATGTGCTTTCATCCCTAACCCTAACCCTAACCCTTCCGAAAGTCGGAGAAGCTCAAGGATGGTACCGATCGATGCGCGCTACCCCATTTAGTGGGGGTAGAGCCTACTTGCAAGTCTCTCCGACCTTCACAAAAAAAGTTATTCAAGAATATCTCTTTCTCCTATGTGCTTTCATCCCTAACCCTAACCCTAACCCTTCCGAAAGTCGGAGAAGCTCAAGGATGGTACCGATCGATGCGCGCTACCCCATTTAGTGGGGGTAGAGCCTACTTGCAAGTTTCTCCGACCTTCACAAAAAAAGTTATTCAAGAATATCTCCTCAGATTTGGGGGAATTTCGTCGGTCGACCTCTTCCGAAGGTCGTACAAGCTCGGGGATGGTACCAATCGATCCGCAAGACCCAAATTAGTCCAGATGCAACCACTTTCCAAGTCTCTCCGACCTTCACAAAAAAAGTTATTCAAGAATATCTCTTTCTCCTATGTGCTTTCATCCCTAACCCTAACCCTAACCCTTCCGAAAGTCGGAGAAGCTCAAGGATGGTACCGATCGATGCGCGCTACCCCATTTAGTGGGGGTAGAGCCTACTTGCAAGTCTCTCCGACCTTCACAAAAAAAGTTATTCAAGAATATCTCTTTCTCCTATGTGCTTTCATCCCTAACCCTAACCCTTCCGAAAGTCGGAGAAGCTCAAGGATGGTACCGATCGATGCGCGCTACCCCATTTAGTGGGGGTAGAGCCTACTTGCAAGTCTCTCCGACCTTCACAAAAAAAGTTATTCAAGAATATCTCTTTCTCCTATGTGCTTTCATCCCTAACCCTAACCCTAACCCTTCCGAAAGTCGGAGAAGCTCAAGGATGGTACTGATCGATGCGCGCAACCCCATTTAGTGGGGGTAGAGCCTACTTGCAAGTCTCTCCGACCTTCACAAAAAAAGTTATTCAAGAATATCTCCTCAGATTTGGGGGAATTTCGTCGGTCGACCTCTTCCGAAGGTCTTACAAGCTCGGGGATGGTACCAATCGATCCGCAGGACCCAAATTAGTCCAGATGCAACCACTTTCCAAGTCTCTCCGACCTTCACAAAAAAAGTTATTCAAGAATATCTCTTTCTCCTATGTGCTTTCATCCCTAACCCTAACCCTAACCCTTCCGAAAGTCGGAGAAGCTCAAGGATGGTACCGATCGATGCGCGCTACCCCATTTAGTGGGGGTAGAGCCTACTTGCAAGTCTCTCCGACCTTCACAAAAAAAGTTATTCAAGAATATCTCTTTCTCCTATGTGCTTTCATCCCTAACCCTAACCCTAACCCTTCCGAAAGTCGGAGAAGCTCAAGGATGGTACCGATCGATGCGCGCTACCCCATTTAGTGGGGGTAGAGCCTACTTGCAAGTCTCTCCGACCTTCACAAAAAAAGTTATTCAAGAATATCTCTTTCTCCTATGTGCTTTCATCCCTAACCCTAACCCTAACCCTTCCGAAAGTCGGAGAAGCTCAAGGATGGTACCGATCGATGCGCGCTACCCCATTTAGTGGGGGTAGAGCCTACTTGCAAGTCTCTCCGACCTTCACAAAAAAAGTTATTCAAGAATATCTCTTTCTCCTATGTGCTTTCATCCCTAACCCTAACCCTAACCCTTCCGAAAGTCGGAGAAGCTCAAGGATGGTACTGATCGATGCGCGCAACCCCATTTAGTGGGGGTAGAGCCTACTTGCAAGTCTCTCCGACCTTCACAAAAAAAGTTATTCAAGAATATCTCCTCAGATTTGGGGGAATTTCGTCGGTCGACCTCTTCCGAAGGTCGTACAAGCTCGGGGATGGTACCAATCGATCCGCAGGACCCAAATTAGTCCAGATGCAACCACTTTCCAAGTCTCTCCGACCTTCACAAAAAAAGTTATTCAAGAATATCTCTTTCTCCTATGTGCTTTCATCCCTAACCCTAACCCTAACCCTTCCGAAAGTCGGAGAAGCTCAAGGATGGTACCTATCGATGCGCGCTACCCCATTTAGTGGGGGTAGAGCCTACTTGCAAGTTTCTCCGACCTTCACAAAAAAAGTTATTCAAGAATATCTCCTCAGATTTGGGGGAATTTCGTCGGTCGACCTCTTCCGAAGGTCGTACAAGCTCGGGGATGGTACCAATCGATCCGCAGGACCCAAATTAGTCCAGATGCAACCACTTTCCAAGTCTCTCCGACCTTCACAAAAAAAGTTATTCAAGAATATCTCTTTCTCCTATGTGCTTTCATCCCTAACCCTAACCCTAACCCTTCCGAAAGTCGGAGAAGCTCAAGGATGGTACCGATCGATGCGCGCTACCCCATTTAGTGGGGGTAGAGCCTACTTGCAAGTCTCTCCGACCTTCACAAAAAAAGTTATTCAAGAATATCTCTTTCTCCTATGTGCTTTCATCCCTAACCCTAACCCTAACCCTTCCGAAAGTCGGAGAAGCTCAAGGATGGTACCGATCGATGCGCGCTACCCCATTTAGTGGGGGTAGAGCCTACTTGCAAGTCTCTCCGACCTTCACAAAAAAAGTTATTCAAGAATATCTCTTTCTCCTATGTGCTTTCATCCCTAACCCTAACCCTAACCCTTCCGAAAGTCGGAGAAGCTCAAGGATGGTACTGATCGATGCGCGCAACCCCATTTAGTGGGGGTAGAGCCTACTTGCAAGTCTCTCCGACCTTCACAAAAAAAGTTATTCAAGAATATCTCCTCAGATTTGGGGGAATTTCGTCGGTCGACCTCTTCCGAAGGTCGTACAAGCTCGGGGATGGTACCAATCGATCCGCAGGACCCAAATTAGTCCAGATGCAACCACTTTCCAAGTCTCTCCGACCTTCACAAAAAAAGTTATTCAAGAATATCTCTTTCTCCTATGTGCTTTCATCCCTAACCCTAACCCTAACCCTTCCGAAAGTCGGAGAAGCTCAAGGATGGTACCGATCGATGTGCGCTACCCCATTTAGTGGGGGTAGAGCCTACTTGCAAGTCTCTCCGACCTTCACAAAAAAAGTTATTCAAGAATATCTCTTTCTCCTATGTGCTTTCATCCCTAACCCTAACCCTAACCCTTCCGAAAGTCGGAGAAGCTCAAGGATGGTACCGATCGATGCGCGCTACCCCATTTAGTGGGGGTAGAGCCTACTTGCAAGTCTCTCCGACCTTCACAAAAAAAGTTATTCAAGAATATCTCTTTCTCCTATGTGCTTTCATCCCTAACCCTAACCCTAACCCTTCCGAAAGTCGGAGAAGCTCAAGGATGGTACCGATCGATGCGCGCTACCCCATTTAGTGGGGGTAGAGCCTACTTGCAAGTTTCTCCGACCTTCACAAAAAAAGTTATTCAAGAATATCTCCTCAGATTTGGGGGAATTTCGTCGGTCGACCTCTTCCGAAGGTCGTACAAGCTCGGGGATGGTACCAATCGATCCGCAAGACCCAAATTAGTCCAGATGCAACCACTTTCCAAGTCTCTCCGACCTTCACAAAAAAAGTTATTCAAGAATATCTCTTTCTCCTATGTGCTTTCATCCCTAACCCTAACCCTAACCCTTCCGAAAGTCGGAGAAGCTCAAGGATGGTACCGATCGATGCGCGCTACCCCATTTAGTGGGGGTAGAGCCTACTTGCAAGTCTCTCCGACCTTCACAAAAAAAGTTATTCAAGAATATCTCTTTCTCCTATGTGCTTTCATCCCTAACCCTAACCCTTCCGAAAGTCGGAGAAGCTCAAGGATGGTACCGATCGATGCGCGCTACCCCATTTAGTGGGGGTAGAGCCTACTTGCAAGTCTCTCCGACCTTCACAAAAAAAGTTATTCAAGAATATCTCTTTCTCCTATGTGCTTTCATCCCTAACCCTAACCCTAACCCTTCCGAAAGTCGGAGAAGCTCAAGGATGGTACTGATCGATGCGCGCAACCCCATTTAGTGGGGGTAGAGCCTACTTGCAAGTCTCTCCGACCTTCACAAAAAAAGTTATTCAAGAATATCTCTTTCTCCTATGTGCTTTCATCCCTAACCCTAACCCTAACCCTTCCGAAAGTCGGAGAAGCTCAAGGATGGTACCGATCGATGCGCGCTACCCCATTTAGTGGGGGTAGAGCCTACTTGCAAGTCTCTCCGACCTTCACAAAAAAAGTTATTCAAGAATATCTCTTTCTCCTATGTGCTTTCATCCCTAACCCTAACCCTAACCCTTCCGAAAGTCGGAGAAGCTCAAGGATGGTACCGATCGATGCGCGCTACCCCATTTAGTGGGGGTAGAGCCTACTTGCAAGTCTCTCCGACCTTCACAAAAAAAGTTATTCAAGAATATCTCTTTCTCCTATGTGCTTTCATCCCTAACCCTAACCCTAACCCTTCCGAAAGTCGGAGAAGCTCAAGGATGGTACTGATCGATGCGCGCAACCCCATTTAGTGGGGGTAGAGCCTACTTGCAAGTCTCTCCGACCTTCACAAAAAAAGTTATTCAAGAATATCTCCTCAGATTTGGGGGAATTTCGTCGGTCGACCTCTTCCGAAGGTCGTACAAGCTCGGGGATGGTACCAATCGATCTGCAGGACCCAAATTAGTCCAGATGCAACCACTTTCCAAGTCTCTCCGACCTTCACAAAAAAAGTTATTCAAGAATATCTCTTTCTCCTATGTGCTTTCATCCCTAACCCTAACCCTAACCCTTCCGAAAGTCGGAGAAGCTCAAGGATGGTACCGATCGATGCGCGCTACCCCATTTAGTGGGGGTAGAGCCTACTTGCAAGTCTCTCCGACCTTCACAAAAAAAGTTATTCAAGAATATCTCTTTCTCCTATGTGCTTTCATCCCTAACCCTAACCCTAACCCTTCCGAAAGTCGGAGAAGCTCAAGGATGGTACCGATCGATGCGCGCTACCCCATTTAGTGGGGGTAGAGCCTACTTGCAAGTCTCTCCGACCTTCACAAAAAAAGTTATTCAAGAATATCTCTTTCTCCTATGTGCTTTCATCCCTAACCCTAACCCTAACCCTTCCGAAAGTCGGAGAAGCTCAAGGATGGTACTGATCGATGCGCGCAACCCCATTTAGTGGGGGTAGAGCCTACTTGCAAGTCTCTCCGACCTTCACAAAAAAAGTTATTCAAGAATATCTCCTCAGATTTGGGGGAATTTCGTCGGTCGACCTCTTCCGAAGGTCGTACAAGCTCGGGGATGGTACCAATCGATCTGCAGGACCCAAATTAGTCCAGATGCAACCACTTTCCAAGTCTCTCCGACCTTCACAAAAAAAGTTATTCAAGAATATCTCTTTCTCCTATGTGCTTTCATCCCTAACCCTAACCCTAACCCTTCCGAAAGTCGGAGAAGCTCAAGGATGGTACCGATCGATGCGCGCTACCCCATTTAGTGGGGGTAGAGCCTACTTGCAAGTCTCTCCGACCTTCACAAAAAAAGTTATTCAAGAATATCTCTTTCTCCTATGTGCTTTCATCCCTAACCCTAACCCTAACCCTTCCGAAAGTCGGAGAAGCTCAAGGATGGTACCGATCGATGCGCGCAACCCCATTTAGTGGGGGTAGAGCCTACTTGCAAGTCTCTCCGACCTTCACAAAAAAAGTTATTCAAGAATATCTCCTCAGATTTGGGGGAATTTCGTCGGTCGACCTCTTCCGAAGGTCGTACAAGCTCGGGGATGGTACCAATCGATCCGCAGGACCCAAATTAGTCCAGATGCAACCACTTTCCAAGTCTCTCCGACCTTCACAAAAAAAGTTATTCAAGAATATCTCTTTCTCCTATGTGCTTTCATCCCTAACCCTAACCCTAACCCTTCCGAAAGTCGGAGAAGCTCAAGGATGGTACCGATCGATGCGCGCTACCCCATTTAGTGGGGGTAGAGCCTACTTGCAAGTCTCTCCGACCTTCACAAAAAAAGTTATTCAAGAATATCTCTTTCTCCTATGTGCTTTCATCCCTAACCCTAACCCTAACCCTTCCGAAAGTCGGAGAAGCTCAAGGATGGTACTGATCGATGCGCGCTACCCCATTTAGTGGGGGTAGAGCCTACTTGCAAGTCTCTCCGACCTTCACAAAAAAAGTTATTCAAGAATATCTCTTTCTCCTATGTGCTTTCATCCCTAACCCTAACCCTAACCCTTCCGAAAGTCGGAGAAGCTCAAGGATGGTACTGATCGATGCGCGCAACCCCATTTAGTGGGGGTAGAGCCTACTTGCAAGTCTCTCCGACCTTCACAAAAAAAGTTATTCAAGAATATCTCCTCAGATTTGGGGGAATTTCGTCGGTCGACCTCTTCCGAAGGTCGTACAAGCTCAAGGATGGTACCAATCGATCTGCAGGACCCAAATTAGTCCAGATGCAACCACTTTCCAAGTCTCTCCGACCTTCACAAAAAAAGTTATTCAAGAATATCTCTTTCTCCTATGTGCTTTCTTCCCTAACCCTAACCCTAACCCTTCCGAAAGTCGGAGAAGCTCAAGGATGGTACCGATCGATGCGCGCTACCCCATTTAGTGGGGGTAGAGCCTACTTGCAAGTCTCTCCGACCTTCACAAAAAAAGTTATTCAAGAATATCTCTTTCTCCTATGTGCTTTCATCCCTAACCCTAACCCTAACCCTTCCGAAAGTCGGAGAAGCTCAAGGATGGTACCGATCGATGCGCGCTACCCCATTTAGTGGGGGTAGAGCCTACTTGCAAGTTTCTCCGACCTTCACAAAAAAAGTTATTCAAGAATATCTCCTCAGATTTGGGGGAATTTCGTCGGTCGACCTCTTCCGAAGGTCGTACAAGCTCGGGGATGGTACCAATCGATCCGCAGGACCCAAATTAGTCCAGATGCAACCACTTTCCAAGTCTCTCCGACCTTCACAAAAAAAGTTATTCAAGAATATCTCTTTCTCCTATGTGCTTTCATCCCTAACCCTAACCCTAACCCTTCCGAAAGTCGGAGAAGCTCAAGGATGGTACCGATCGATGCGCGCTACCCCATTTAGTGGGGGTAGAGCCTACTTGCAAGTCTCTCCAACCTTCACAAAAAAAGTTATTCAAGAATATCTCTTTCTCCTATGTGCTTTCATCCCTAACCCTAACCCTAACCCTTCCGAAAGTCGGAGAAGCTCAAGGATGGTACCGATCGATGCGCGCTACCCCATTTAGTGGGGGTAGAGCCTACTTGCAAGTCTCTCCGACCTTCACAAAAAAAGTTATTCAAGAATATCTCTTTCTCCTATGTGCTTTCATCCCTAACCCTAACCCTAACCCTTCCGAAAGTCGGAGAAGCTCAAGGATGGTACCGATCGATGCGCGCAACCCCATTTAGTGGGGGTAGAGCCTACTTGCAAGTCTCTCCGACCTTCACAAAAAAAGTTATTCAAGAATATCTCCTCAGATTTGGGGGAATTTCGTCGGTCGACCTCTTCCGAAGGTCGTACAAGCTCGGGGATGGTACCAATCGATCCGCAGGACCCAAATTAGTCCAGATGCAACCACTTTCCAAGTCTCTCCGACCTTCACAAAAAAAGTTATTCAAGAATATCTCTTTCTCCTATGTGCTTTCATCCCTAACCCTAACCCTAACCCTTCCGAAAGTCGGAGAAGCTCAAGGATGGTACCGATCGATGCGCGCTACCCCATTTAGTGGGGGTAGAGCCTACTTGCAAGTCTCTCCGACCTTCACAAAAAAAGTTATTCAAGAATATCTCTTTCTCCTATGTGCTTTCATCCCTAACCCTAACCCTAACCCTTCCGAAAGTCGGAGAAGCTCAAGGATGGTACCGATCGATGCGCGCAACCCCATTTAGTGGGGGTACAGCCTACTTGCAAGTCTCTCCGACCTTCACAAAAAAAGTTATTCAAGAATATCTCCTCAGATTTGGGGGAATTTCGTCGGTCGACCTCTTCCGAAGGTCGTACAAGCTCGGGGATGGTACCAATCGATCCGCAGGACCCAAATTAGTCCAGATGCAACCACTTTCCAAGTCTCTCCGACCTTCACAAAAAAAGTTATTCAAGAATATCTCTTTCTCCTATGTGCTTTCTTCCCTAACCCTAACCCTAACCCTTCCGAAAGTCGGAGAAGCTCAAGGATGGTACCGATCGATGCGCGCTACCCCATTTAGTGGGGGTAGAGCCTACTTGCAAGTCTCTCCGACCTTCACAAAAAAAGTTATTCAAGAATATCTCTTTCTCCTATGTGCTTTCATCCCTAACCCTAACCCTAACCCTTCCGAAAGTCGGAGAAGCTCAAGGATGGTACCGATCGATGCGCGCTACCCCATTTAGTGGGGGTAGAGCCTACTTGCAAGTTTCTCCGACCTTCACAAAAAAAGTTATTCAAGAATATCTCCTCAGATTTGGGGGAATTTCGTCGGTCGACCTCTTCCGAAGGTCGTACAAGCTCGGGGATGGTACCAATCGATCCGCAGGACCCAAATTAGTCCAGATGCAACCACTTTCCAAGTCTCTCCGACCTTCACAAAAAAAGTTATTCAAGAATATCTCTTTCTCCTATGTGCTTTCATCCCTAACCCTAACCCTAACCCTTCCGAAAGTCGGAGAAGCTCAAGGATGGTACCGATCGATGCGCGCTACCCCATTTAGTGGGGGTAGAGCCTACTTGCAAGTCTCTCCGACCTTCACAAAAAAAGTTATTCAAGAATATCTCTTTCTCCTATGTGCTTTCATCCCTAACCCTAACCCTAACCCTTCCGAAAGTCGGAGAAGCTCAAGGATGGTACCGATCGATGCGCGCTACCCCATTTAGTGGGGGTAGAGCCTACTTGCAAGTCTCTCCGACCTTCACAAAAAAAGTTATTCAAGAATATCTCTTTCTCCTATGTGCTTTCATCCCTAACCCTAACCCTAACCCTTCCGAAAGTCGGAGAAGCTCAAGGATGGTACTGATCGATGCGCGCAACCCCATTTAGTGGGGGTAGAGCCTACTTGCAAGTCTCTCCGACCTTCACAAAAAAAGTTATTCAAGAATATCTCCTCAGATTTGGGGGAATTTCGTCGGTCGACCTCTTCCGAAGGTCGTACAAGCTCGGGGATGGTACCAATCGATCCGCAGGACCCAAATTAGTCCAGATGCAACCACTTTCCAAGTCTCTCCGACCTTCACAAAAAAAGTTATTCAAGAATATCTCTTTCTCCTATGTGCTTTCTTCCCTAACCCTAACCCTAACCCTTCCGAAAGTCGGAGAAGCTCAAGGATGGTACCGATCGATGCGCGCTACCCCATTTAGTGGGGGTAGAGCCTACTTGCAAGTCTCTCCGACCTTCACAAAAAAAGTTATTCAAGAATATCTCTTTCTCCTATGTGCTTTCATCCCTAACCCTAACCCTAACCCTTCCGAAAGTCGGAGAAGCTCAAGGATGGTACCGATCGATGCGCGCTACCCCATTTAGTGGGGGTAGAGCCTACTTGCAAGTTTCTCCGACCTTCACAAAAAAAGTTATTCAAGAATATCTCCTCAGATTTGGGGGAATTTCGTCGGTCGACCTCTTCCGAAGGTCGTACAAGCTCGGGGATGGTACCAATCGATCCGCAGGACCCAAATTAGTCCAGATGCAACCACTTTCCAAGTCTCTCCGACCTTCACAAAAAAAGTTATTCAAGAATATCTCTTTCTCCTATGTGCTTTCATCCCTAACCCTAACCCTAACCCTTCCGAAAGTCGGAGAAGCTCAAGGATGGTACCGATCGATGCGCGCTACCCCATTTAGTGGGGGTAGAGCCTACTTGCAAGTCTCTCCGACCTTCACAAAAAAAGTTATTCAAGAATATCTCTTTCTCCTATGTGCTTTCATCCCTAACCCTAACCCTAACCCTTCCGAAAGTCGGAGAAGCTCAAGGATGGTACCGATCGATGTGCGCTACCCCATTTAGTGGGGGTAGAGCCTACTTGCAAGTCTCTCCGACCTTCACAAAAAAAGTTATTCAAGAATATCTCTTTCTCCTATGTGCTTTCATCCCTAACCCTAACCCTAACCCTTCCGAAAGTCGGAGAAGCTCAAGGATGGTACTGATCGATGCGCGCAACCCCATTTAGTGGGGGTAGAGCCTACTTGCAAGTCTCTCCGACCTTCACAAAAAAAGTTATTCAAGAATATCTCCTCAGATTTGGGGGAATTTCGTCGGTCGACCTCTTCCGAAGGTCGTACAAGCTCGGGGATGGTACCAATCGATCCGCAGGACCCAAATTAGTCCAGATGCAACCACTTTCCAAGTCTCTCCGACCTTCACAAAAAAAGTTATTCAAGAATATCTCTTTCTCCTATGTGCTTTCTTCCCTAACCCTAACCCTAACCCTTCCGAAAGTCGGAGAAGCTCAAGGATGGTACCGATCGATGTGCGCTACCCCATTTAGTGGGGGTAGAGCCTACTTGCAAGTCTCTCCGACCTTCACAAAAAAAGTTATTCAAGAATATCTCTTTCTCCTATGTGCTTTCATCCCTAACCCTAACCCTTCCGAAAGTCGGAGAAGCTCAAGGATGGTACCGATCGATGCGCGCTACCCCATTTAGTGGGGGTAGAGCCTACTTGCAAGTCTCTCCGACCTTCACAAAAAAAGTTATTCAAGAATATCTCTTTCTCCTATGTGCTTTCATCCCTAACCCTAACCCTAACCCTTCCGAAAGTCGGAGAAGCTCAAGGATGGTACTGATCGATGCGCGCAACCCCATTTAGTAGGGGTAGAGCCTACTTGCAAGTCTCTCCGACCTTCACAAAAAAAGTTATTCAAGAATATCTCCTCAGATTTGGGGGAATTTCGTCGGTCGACCTCTTCCGAAGGTCGTACAAGCTCGGGGATGGTACCAATCGATCCGCAGGACCCAAATTAGTCCAGATGCAACCACTTTCCAAGTCTCTCCGACCTTCACAAAAAAAGTTATTCAAGAATATCTCTTTCTCCTATGTGCTTTCATCCCTAACCCTAACCCTAACCCTTCCGAAAGTCGGAGAAGCTCAAGGATGGTACCGATCGATGCGCGCTACCCCATTTAGTGGGGGTAGAGCCTACTTGCAAGTCTCTCCGACCTTCACAAAAAAAGTTATTCAAGAATATCTCTTTCTCCTATGTGCTTTCATCCCTAACCCTAACCCTAACCCTTCCGAAAGTCGGAGAAGCTCAAGGATGGTACCGATCGATGCGCGCTACCCCATTTAGTGGGGGTAGAGCCTACTTGCAAGTCTCTCCGACCTTCACAAAAAAAGTTATTCAAGAATATCTCTTTCTCCTATGTGCTTTCATCCCTAACCCTAACCCTAACCCTTCCGAAAGTCGGAGAAGCTCAAGGATGGTACCGATCGATGCGCGCTACCCCATTTAGTGGGGGTAGAGCCTACTTGCAAGTCTCTCCGACCTTCACAAAAAAAGTTATTCAAGAATATCTCTTTCTCCTATGTGCTTTCATCCCTAACCCTAACCCTAACCCTTCCGAAAGTCGGAGAAGCTCAAGGATGGTACTGATCGATGCGCGCAACCCCATTTAGTGGGGGTAGAGCCTACTTGCAAGTCTCTCCGACCTTCACAAAAAAAGTTATTCAAGAATATCTCCTCAGATTTGGGGGAATTTCGTCGGTCGACCTCTTCCGAAGGTCGTACAAGCTCGGGGATGGTACCAATCGATCCGCAGGACCCAAATTAGTCCAGATGCAACCACTTTCCAAGTCTCTCCGACCTTCACAAAAAAAGTTATTCAAGAATATCTCTTTCTCCTATGTGCTTTCATCCCTAACCCTAACCCTAACCCTTCCGAAAGTCGGAGAAGCTCAAGGATGGTACCGATCGATGCGCGCTACCCCATTTAGTGGGGGTAGAGCCTACTTGCAAGTTTCTCCGACCTTCACAAAAAAAGTTATTCAAGAATATCTCCTCAGATTTGGGGGAATTTCGTCGGTCGACCTCTTCCGAAGGTCGTACAAGCTCGGGGATGGTACCAATCGATCAGCAGGACCCAAATTAGTCCAGATGCAACCACTTTCCAAGTCTCTCCGACCTTCACAAAAAAAGTTATTCAAGAATATCTCTTTCTCCTATGTGCTTTCATCCCTAACCCTAACCCTAACCCTTCCGAAAGTCGGAGAAGCTCAAGGATGGTACCGATCGATGCGCGCTACCCCATTTAGTGGGGGTAGAGCCTACTTGCAAGTCTCTCCGACCTTCACAAAAAAAGTTATTCAAGAATATCTCTTTCTCCTATGTGCTTTCATCCCTAACCCTAACCCTAACCCTTCCGAAAGTCGGAGAAGCTCAAGGATGGTACCGATCGATGCGCGCTACCCCATTTAGTGGGGGTAGAGCCTACTTGCAAGTCTCTCCGACCTTCACAAAAAAAGTTATTCAAGAATATCTCTTTCTCCTATGTGCTTTCATCCCTAACCCTAACCCTAACCCTTCCGAAAGTCGGAGAAGCTCAAGGATGGTACTGATCGATGCGCGCAACCCCATTTAGTGGGGGTAGAGCCTACTTGCAAGTCTCTCCGACCTTCACAAAAAAAGTTATTCAAGAATATCTCCTCAGATTTGGGGGAATTTCGTCGGTCGACCTCTTCCGAAGGTCGTACAAGCTCGGGGATGGTACCAATCGATCCGCAGGACCCAAATTAGTCCAGATGCAACCACTTTCCAAGTCTCTCCGACCTTCACAAAAAAAGTTATTCAAGAATATCTCTTTCTCCTATGTGCTTTCTTCCCTAACCCTAACCCTAACCCTTCCGAAAGTCGGAGAAGCTCAAGGATGGTACCGATCGATGCGCGCTACCCCATTTAGTGGGGGTAGAGCCTACTTGCAAGTCTCTCCGACCTTCACAAAAAAAGTTATTCAAGAATATCTCTTTCTCCTATGTGCTTTCATCCCTAACCCTAACCCTAACCCTTCCGAAAGTCGGAGAAGCTCAAGGATGGTACCGATCGATGCGCGCTACCCCATTTAGTGGGGGTAGAGCCTACTTGCAAGTTTCTCCGACCTTCACAAAAAAAGTTATTCAAGAATATCTCCTCAGATTTGGGGGAATTTCGTCGGTCGACCTCTTCCGAAGGTCGTACAAGCTCGGGGATGGTACCAATCGATCCGCAGGACCCAAATTAGTCCAGATGCAACCACTTTCCAAGTCTCTCCGACCTTCACAAAAAAAGTTATTCAAGAATATCTCTTTCTCCTATGTGCTTTCATCCCTAACCCTAACCCTAACCCTTCCGAAAGTCGGAGAAGCTCAAGGATGGTACCGATCGATGCGCGCTACCCCATTTAGTGGGGGTAGAGCCTACTTGCAAGTCTCTCCGACCTTCACAAAAAAAGTTATTCAAGAATATCTCTTTCTCCTATGTGCTTTCATCCCTAACCCTAACCCTAACCCTTCCGAAAGTCGGAGAAGCTCAAGGATGGTACCGATCGATGCGCGCTACCCCATTTAGTGGGGGTAGAGCCTACTTGCAAGTCTCTCCGACCTTCACAAAAAAAGTTATTCAAGAATATCTCTTTCTCCTATGTGCTTTCATCCCTAACCCTAACCCTAACCCTTCCGAAAGTCGGAGAAGCTCAAGGATGGTACTGATCGATGCGCGCAACCCCATTTAGTGGGGGTAGAGCCTACTTGCAAGTCTCTCCGACCTTCACAAAAAAAGTTATTCAAGAATATCTCCTCAGATTTGGGGGAATTTCGTCGGTCGACCTCTTCCGAAGGTCGTACAAGCTCGGGGATGGTACCAATCGATCCGCAGGACCCAAATTAGTCCAGATGCAACCACTTTCCAAGTCTCTCCGACCTTCACAAAAAAAGTTATTCAAGAATATCTCTTTCTCCTATGTGCTTTCTTCCCTAACCCTAACCCTAACCCTTCCGAAAGTCGGAGAAGCTCAAGGATGGTACCGATCGATGTGCGCTACCCCATTTAGTGGGGGTAGAGCCTACTTGCAAGTCTCTCCGACCTTCACAAAAAAAGTTATTCAAGAATATCTCTTTCTCCTATGTGCTTTCATCCCTAACCCTAACCCTTCCGAAAGTCGGAGAAGCTCAAGGATGGTACCGATCGATGCGCGCTACCCCATTTAGTGGGGGTAGAGCCTACTTGCAAGTCTCTCCGACCTTCACAAAAAAAGTTATTCAAGAATATCTCTTTCTCCTATGTGCTTTCATCCCTAACCCTAACCCTAACCCTTCCGAAAGTCGGAGAAGCTCAAGGATGGTACTGATCGATGCGCGCAACCCCATTTAGTAGGGGTAGAGCCTACTTGCAAGTCTCTCCGACCTTCACAAAAAAAGTTATTCAAGAATATCTCCTCAGATTTGGGGGAATTTCGTCGGTCGACCTCTTCCGAAGGTCGTACAAGCTCGGGGATGGTACCAATCGATCCGCAGGACCCAAATTAGTCCAGATGCAACCACTTTCCAAGTCTCTCCGACCTTCACAAAAAAAGTTATTCAAGAATATCTCTTTCTCCTATGTGCTTTCATCCCTAACCCTAACCCTAACCCTTCCGAAAGTCGGAGAAGCTCAAGGATGGTACCGATCGATGCGCGCTACCCCATTTAGTGGGGGTAGAGCCTACTTGCAAGTCTCTCCGACCTTCACAAAAAAAGTTATTCAAGAATATCTCTTTCTCCTATGTGCTTTCATCCCTAACCCTAACCCTAACCCTTCCGAAAGTCGGAGAAGCTCAAGGATGGTACCGATCGATGCGCGCTACCCCATTTAGTGGGGGTAGAGCCTACTTGCAAGTCTCTCCGACCTTCACAAAAAAAGTTATTCAAGAATATCTCTTTCTCCTATGTGCTTTCATCCCTAACCCTAACCCTAACCCTTCCGAAAGTCGGAGAAGCTCAAGGATGGTACCGATCGATGCGCGCTACCCCATTTAGTGGGGGTAGAGCCTACTTGCAAGTCTCTCCGACCTTCACAAAAAAAGTTATTCAAGAATATCTCTTTCTCCTATGTGCTTTCATCCCTAACCCTAACCCTAACCCTTCCGAAAGTCGGAGAAGCTCAAGGATGGTACTGATCGATGCGCGCAACCCCATTTAGTGGGGGTAGAGCCTACTTGCAAGTCTCTCCGACCTTCACAAAAAAAGTTATTCAAGAATATCTCCTCAGATTTGGGGGAATTTCGTCGGTCGACCTCTTCCGAAGGTCGTACAAGCTCGGGGATGGTACCAATCGATCCGCAGGACCCAAATTAGTCCAGATGCAACCACTTTCCAAGTCTCTCCGACCTTCACAAAAAAAGTTATTCAAGAATATCTCTTTCTCCTATGTGCTTTCATCCCTAACCCTAACCCTAACCCTTCCGAAAGTCGGAGAAGCTCAAGGATGGTACCGATCGATGCGCGCTACCCCATTTAGTGGGGGTAGAGCCTACTTGCAAGTTTCTCCGACCTTCACAAAAAAAGTTATTCAAGAATATCTCCTCAGATTTGGGGGAATTTCGTCGGTCGACCTCTTCCGAAGGTCGTACAAGCTCGGGGATGGTACCAATCGATCCGCAGGACCCAAATTAGTCCAGATGCAACCACTTTCCAAGTCTCTCCGACCTTCACAAAAAAAGTTATTCAAGAATATCTCTTTCTCCTATGTGCTTTCATCCCTAACCCTAACCCTAACCCTTCCGAAAGTCGGAGAAGCTCAAGGATGGTACCGATCGATGCGCGCTACCCCATTTAGTGGGGGTAGAGCCTACTTGCAAGTCTCTCCGACCTTCACAAAAAAAGTTATTCAAGAATATCTCTTTCTCCTATGTGCTTTCATCCCTAACCCTAACCCTAACCCTTCCGAAAGTCGGAGAAGCTCAAGGATGGTACCGATCGATGCGCGCTACCCCATTTAGTGGGGGTAGAGCCTACTTGCAAGTCTCTCCGACCTTCACAAAAAAAGTTATTCAAGAATATCTCTTTCTCCTATGTGCTTTCATCCCTAACCCTAACCCTAACCCTTCCGAAAGTCGGAGAAGCTCAAGGATGGTACTGATCGATGCGCGCAACCCCATTTAGTGGGGGTAGAGCCTACTTGCAAGTCTCTCCGACCTTCACAAAAAAAGTTATTCAAGAATATCTCCTCAGATTTGGGGGAATTTCGTTTGTCGACCTCTTCCGAAGGTCGTACAAGCTCGGGGATGGTACCAATCGATCCGCAGGACCCAAATTAGTCCAGATGCAACCACTTTCCAAGTCTCTCCGACCTTCACAAAAAAAGTTATTCAAGAATATCTCTTTCTCCTATGTGCTTTCATCCCTAACCCTAACCCTAACCCTTCCGAAAGTCGGAGAAGCTCAAGGATGGTACCGATCGATGCGCGCTACCCCATTTAGTGGGGGTAGAGCCTACTTGCAAGTCTCTCCGACCTTCACAAAAAAAGTTATTCAAGAATATCTCTTTCTCCTATGTGCTTTCATCCCTAACCCTAACCCTAACCCTTCCGAAAGTCGGAGCAGCTCAAGGATGGTACCGATCGATGTGCGCTACCCCATTTAGTGGGGGTAGAGCCTACTTGCAAGTCTCTCCGACCTTCACAAAAAAAGTTATTCAAGAATATCTCTTTCTCCTATGTGCTTTCATCCCTAACCCTAACCCTAACCCTTCCGAAAGTCGGAGAAGCTCAAGGATGGTACCGATCGATGCGCGCTACCCCATTTAGTGGGGGTAGAGCCTACTTGCAAGTTTCTCCGACCTTCACAAAAAAAGTTATTCAAGAATATCTCCTCAGATTTGGGGGAATTTCGTCGGTCGACCTCTTTCGAAGGTCGTACAAGCTCGGGGATGGTACCAATCGATCCGCAAGACCCAAATTAGTCCAGATGCAACCACTTTCCAAGTCTCTCCGACCTTCACAAAAAAAGTTATTCAAGAATATCTCTTTCTCCTATGTGCTTTCATCCCTAACCCTAACCCTAACCCTTCCGAAAGTCGGAGAAGCTCAAGGATGGTACCGATCGATGCGCGCTACCCCATTTAGTGGGGGTAGAGCCTACTTGCAAGTCTCTCCGACCTTCACAAAAAAAGTTATTCAAGAATATCTCTTTCTCCTATGTGCTTTCATCCCTAACCCTAACCCTTCCGAAAGTCGGAGAAGCTCAAGGATGGTACCGATCGATGTGCGCTACCCCATTTAGTGGGGGTAGAGCCTACTTGCAAGTCTCTCCGACCTTCACAAAAAAAGTTATTCAAGAATATCTCTTTCTCCTATGTGCTTTCATCCCTAACCCTAACCCTAACCCTTCCGAAAGTCGGAGAAGCTCAAGGATGGTACTGATCGATGCGCGCAACCCCATTTAGTGGGGGTAGAGCCTACTTGCAAGTCTCTCCGACCTTCACAAAAAAAGTTATTCAAGAATATCTCCTCAGATTTGGGGGAATTTCGTCGGTCGACCTCTTCCGAAGGTCGTACAAGCTCGGGGATGGTACCAATCGATCCGCAGGACCCAAATTAGTCCAGATGCAACCACTTTCCAAGTCTCTCCGACCTTCACAAAAAAAGTTATTCAAGAATATCTCTTTCTCCTATGTGCTTTCATCCCTAACCCTAACCCTAACCCTTCCGAAAGTCGGAGCAGCTCAAGGATGGTACCGATCGATGTGCGCTACCCCATTTAGTGGGGGTAGAGCCTACTTGCAAGTCTCTCCGACCTTCACAAAAAAAGTTATTCAAGAATATCTCTTTCTCCTATGTGCTTTCATCCCTAACCCTAACCCTAACCCTTCCGAAAGTCGGAGAAGCTCAAGGATGGTACCGATCGATGCGCGCTACCCCATTTAGTGGGGGTAGAGCCTACTTGCAAGTTTCTCCGACCTTCACAAAAAAAGTTATTCAAGAATATCTCCTCAGATTTGGGGGAATTTCGTCGGTCGACCTCTTTCGAAGGTCGTACAAGCTCGGGGATGGTACCAATCGATCCGCAAGACCCAAATTAGTCCAGATGCAACCACTTTCCAAGTCTCTCCGACCTTCACAAAAAAAGTTATTCAAGAATATCTCTTTCTCCTATGTGCTTTCATCCCTAACCCTAACCCTAACCCTTCCGAAAGTCGGAGAAGCTCAAGGATGGTACCGATCGATGCGCGCTACCCCATTTAGTGGGGGTAGAGCCTACTTGCAAGTCTCTCCGACCTTCACAAAAAAAGTTATTCAAGAATATCTCTTTCTCCTATGTGCTTTCATCCCTAACCCTAACCCTTCCGAAAGTCGGAGAAGCTCAAGGATGGTACCGATCGATGTGCGCTACCCCATTTAGTGGGGGTAGAGCCTACTTGCAAGTCTCTCCGACCTTCACAAAAAAAGTTATTCAAGAATATCTCTTTCTCCTATGTGCTTTCATCCCTAACCCTAACCCTAACCCTTCCGAAAGTCGGAGAAGCTCAAGGATGGTACTGATCGATGCGCGCAACCCCATTTAGTGGGGGTAGAGCCTACTTGCAAGTCTCTCCGACCTTCACAAAAAAAGTTATTCAAGAATATCTCCTCAGATTTGGGGGAATTTCGTCGGTCGACCTCTTCCGAAGGTCGTACAAGCTCGGGGATGGTACCAATCGATCCGCAGGACCCAAATTAGTCCAGATGCAACCACTTTCCAAGTCTCTCCGACCTTCACAAAAAAAGTTATTCAAGAATATCTCTTTCTCCTATGTGCTTTCATCCCTAACCCTAACCCTAACCCTTCCGAAAGTCGGAGAAGCTCAAGGATGGTACCGATCGATGCGCGCTACCCCATTTAGTGGGGGTAGAGCCTACTTGCAAGTCTCTCCGACCTTCACAAAAAAAGTTATTCAAGAATATCTCCTCAGATTTGGGGGAATTTCGTCGGTCGACCTCTTCCGAAGGTCGTACAAGCTCGGGGATGGTACCAATCGATCCGCAAGACCCAAATTAGTCCAGATGCAACCACTTTCCAAGTCTCTCCGACCTTCACAAAAAAAGTTATTCAAGAATATCTCTTTCTCCTATGTGCTTTCATCCCTAACCCTAACCCTAACCCTTCCGAAAGTCGGAGAAGCTCAAGGATGGTACCGATCGATGCGCGCTACCCCATTTAGTGGGGGTAGAGCCTACTTGCAAGTCTCTCCGACCTTCACAAAAAAAGTTATTCAAGAATATCTCTTTCTCCTATGTGCTTTCATCCCTAACCCTAACCCTTCCGAAAGTCGGAGAAGCTCAAGGATGGTACCGATCGATGCGCGCTACCCCATTTAGTGGGGGTAGAGCCTACTTGCAAGTCTCTCCGACCTTCACAAAAAAAGTTATTCAAGAATATCTCTTTCTCCTATGTGCTTTCATCCCTAACCCTAACCCTAACCCTTCCGAAAGTCGGAGAAGCTCAAGGATGGTACTGATCGATGCGCGCAACCCCATTTAGTGGGGGTAGAGCCTACTTGCAAGTCTCTCCGACCTTCACAAAAAAAGTTATTCAAGAATATCTCCTCAGATTTGGGGGAATTTCGTCGGTCGACCTCTTCCGAAGGTCGAACAAGCTCGGGGATGGTACCAATCGATCCGCAGGACCCAAATTAGTCCAGATGCAACCACTTTCCAAGTCTCTCCGACCTTCACAAAAAAAGTTATTCAAGAATATCTCTTTCTCCTATGTGCTTTCATCCCTAACCCTAACCCTAACCCTTCCGAAAGTCGGAGAAGCTCAAGGATGGTACCGATCGATGCGCGCTACCCCATTTAGTGGGGGTAGAGCCTACTTGCAAGTCTCTCCGACCTTCACAAAAAAAGTTATTCAAGAATATCTCTTTCTCCTATGTGCTTTCATCCCTAACCCTAACCCTAACCCTTCCGAAAGTCGGAGAAGCTCAAGGATGGTACCGATCGATGCGCGCTACCCCATTTAGTGGGGGTAGAGCCTACTTGCAAGTCTCTCCGACCTTCACAAAAAAAGTTATTCAAGAATATCTCTTTCTCCTATGTGCTTTCATCCCTAACCCTAACCCTAACCCTTCCGAAAGTCGGAGAAGCTCAAGGATGGTACCGATCGATGCGCGCTACCCCATTTAGTGGGGGTAGAGCCTACTTGCAAGTCTCTCCGACCTTCACAAAAAAAGTTATTCAAGAATATCTCTTTCTCCTATGTGCTTTCATCCCTAACCCTAACCCTAACCCTTCCGAAAGTCGGAGAAGCTCAAGGATGGTACTGATCGATGCGCGCAACCCCATTTAGTGGGGGTAGAGCCTACTTGCAAGTCTCTCCGACCTTCACAAAAAAAGTTATTCAAGAATATCTCCTCAGATTTGGGGGAATTTCGTCGGTCGACCTCTTCCGAAGGTCGTACAAGCTCGGGGATGGTACCAATCGATCCGCAGGACCCAAATTAGTCCAGATGCAACCACTTTCCAAGTCTCTCCGACCTTCACAAAAAAAGTTATTCAAGAATATCTCTTTCTCCTATGTGCTTTCATCCCTAACCCTAACCCTAACCCTTCCGAAAGTCTGAGAAGCTCAAGGATGGTACCGATCGATGCGCGCTACCCCATTTAGTGGGGGTAGAGCCTACTTGCAAGTCTCTCCGACCTTCACAAAAAAAGTTATTCAAGAATATCTCTTTCTCCTATGTGCTTTCATCCCTAACCCTAACCCTAACCCTTCCGAAAGTCGGAGAAGCTCAAGGATGGTACCGATCGATGCGCGCAACCCCATTTAGTGGGGGTAGAGCCTACTTGCAAGTCTCTCCGACCTTCACAAAAAAAGTTATTCAAGAATATCTCCTCAGATTTGGGGGAATTTCGTCGGTCGACCTCTTCCGAAGGTCTTACAAGCTCGGGGATGGTACCAATCGATCCGCAGGACCCAAATTAGTCCAGATGCAACCACTTTTCAAGTCTCTCCGACCTTCACAAAAAAAGTTATTCAAGAATATCTCTTTCTCCTATGTGCTTTCATCCCTAACCCTAACCCTAACCCTTCCGAAAGTCGGAGAAGCTCAAGGATGGTACCGATCGATGCGCGCTACCCCATTTAGTGGGGGTAGAGCCTACTTGCAAGTTTCTCCGACCTTCACAAAAAAAGTTATTCAAGAATATCTCCTCAGATTTGGGGGAATTTCGTCGGTCGACCTCTTCCGAAGGTCGTACAAGCTCGGGGATGGTACCAATCGATCCGCAAGACCCAAATTAGTCCAGATGCAACCACTTTCCAAGTCTCTCCGACCTTCACAAAAAAAGTTATTCAAGAATATCTCTTTCTCCTATGTGCTTTCATCCCTAACCCTAACCCTAACCCTTCCGAAAGTCGGAGAAGCTCAAGGATGGTACCGATCGATGCGCGCTACCCCATTTAGTGGGGGTAGAGCCTACTTGCAAGTCTCTCCGACCTTCACAAAAAAAGTTATTCAAGAATATCTCTTTCTCCTATGTGCTTTCATCCCTAACCCTAACCCTTCCGAAAGTCGGAGAAGCTCAAGGATGGTACCGATCGATGTGCGCTACCCCATTTAGTGGGGGTAGAGCCTACTTGCAAGTCTCTCCGACCTTCACAAAAAAAGTTATTCAAGAATATCTCTTTCTCCTATGTGCTTTCATCCCTAACCCTAACCCTAACCCTTCCGAAAGTCGGAGAAGCTCAAGGATGGTACTGATCGATGCGCGCAACCCCATTTAGTGGGGGTAGAGCCTACTTGCAAGTCTCTCCGACCTTCACAAAAAAAGTTATTCAAGAATATCTCCTCAGATTTGGGGGAATTTCGTCGGTCGACCTCTTCCGAAGGTCGTACAAGCTCGGGGATGGTACCAATCGATCCGCAGGACCCAAATTAGTCCAGATGCAACCACTTTCCAAGTCTCTCCGACCTTCACAAAAAAAGTTATTCAAGAATATCTCTTTCTCCTATGTGCTTTCATCCCTAACCCTAACCCTAACCCTTCCGAAAGTCGGAGAAGCTCAAGGATGGTACCGATCGATGCGCGCTACCCCATTTAGTGGGGGTAGAGCCTACTTGCAAGTCTCTCCGACCTTCACAAAAAAAGTTATTCAAGAATATCTCCTCAGATTTGGGGGAATTTCGTCGGTCGACCTCTTCCGAAGGTCGTACAAGCTCGGGGATGGTACCAATCGATCCGCAAGACCCAAATTAGTCCAGATGCAACCACTTTCCAAGTCTCTCCGACCTTCACAAAAAAAGTTATTCAAGAATATCTCTTTCTCCTATGTGCTTTCATCCCTAACCCTAACCCTAACCCTTCCGAAAGTCGGAGAAGCTCAAGGATGGTACCGATCGATGCGCGCTACCCCATTTAGTGGGGGTAGAGCCTACTTGCAAGTCTCTCCGACCTTCACAAAAAAAGTTATTCAAGAATATCTCTTTCTCCTATGTGCTTTCATCCCTAACCCTAACCCTTCCGAAAGTCGGAGAAGCTCAAGGATGGTACCGATCGATGCGCGCTACCCCATTTAGTGGGGGTAGAGCCTACTTGCAAGTCTCTCCGACCTTCACAAAAAAAGTTATTCAAGAATATCTCTTTCTCCTATGTGCTTTCATCCCTAACCCTAACCCTAACCCTTCCGAAAGTCGGAGAAGCTCAAGGATGGTACTGATCGATGCGCGCAACCCCATTTAGTGGGGGTAGAGCCTACTTGCAAGTCTCTCCGACCTTCACAAAAAAAGTTATTCAAGAATATCTCCTCAGATTTGGGGGAATTTCGTCGGTCGACCTCTTCCGAAGGTCGAACAAGCTCGGGGATGGTACCAATCGATCCGCAGGACCCAAATTAGTCCAGATGCAACCACTTTCCAAGTCTCTCCGACCTTCACAAAAAAAGTTATTCAAGAATATCTCTTTCTCCTATGTGCTTTCATCCCTAACCCTAACCCTAACCCTTCCGAAAGTCGGAGAAGCTCAAGGATGGTACCGATCGATGCGCGCTACCCCATTTAGTGGGGGTAGAGCCTACTTGCAAGTCTCTCCGACCTTCACAAAAAACGTTATTCAAGAATATCTCTTTCTCCTATGTGCTTTCATCCCTAACCCTAACCCTAACCCTTCCGAAAGTCGGAGAAGCTCAAGGATGGTACCGATCGATGCGCGCTACCCCATTTAGTGGGGGTAGAGCCTACTTGCAAGTCTCTCCGACCTTCACAAAAAAAGTTATTCAAGAATATCTCTTTCTCCTATGTGCTTTCATCCCTAACCCTAACCCTAACCCTTCCGAAAGTCGGAGAAGCTCAAGGATGGTACCGATCGATGCGCGCTACCCCATTTAGTGGGGGTAGAGCCTACTTGCAAGTCTCTCCGACCTTCACAAAAAAAGTTATTCAAGAATATCTCTTTCTCCTATGTGCTTTCATCCCTAACCCTAACCCTAACCCTTCCGAAAGTCGGAGAAGCTCAAGGATGGTACTGATCGATGCGCGCAACCCCATTTAGTGGGGGTAGAGCCTACTTGCAAGTCTCTCCGACCTTCACAAAAAAAGTTATTCAAGAATATCTCCTCAGATTTGGGGGAATTTCGTCGGTCGACCTCTTCCGAAGGTCGTACAAGCTCGGGGATGGTACCAATCGATCCGCAGGACCCAAATTAGTCCAGATGCAACCACTTTCCAAGTCTCTCCGACCTTCACAAAAAAAGTTATTCAAGAATATCTCTTTCTCCTATGTGCTTTCATCCCTAACCCTAACCCTAACCCTTCCGAAAGTCGGAGAAGCTCAAGGATGGTACCGATCGATGCGCGCTACCCCATTTAGTGGGGGTAGAGCCTACTTGCAAGTCTCTCCGACCTTCACAAAAAAAGTTATTCAAGAATATCTCTTTCTCCTATGTGCTTTCATCCCTAACCCTAACCCTAACCCTTCCGAAAGTCGGAGAAGCTCAAGGATGGTACCGATCGATGCGCGCAACCCCATTTAGTGGGGGTAGAGCCTACTTGCAAGTCTCTCCGACCTTCACAAAAAAAGTTATTCAAGAATATCTCCTCAGATTTGGGGGAATTTCGTCGGTCGACCTCTTCCGAAGGTCTTACAAGCTCGGGGATGGTACCAATCGATCCGCAGGACCCAAATTAGTCCAGATGCAACCACTTTTCAAGTCTCTCCGACCTTCACAAAAAAAGTTATTCAAGAATATCTCTTTCTCCTATGTGCTTTCATCCCTAACCCTAACCCTAACCCTTCCGAAAGTCGGAGAAGCTCAAGGATGGTACCGATCGATGCGCGCTACCCCATTTAGTGGGGGTAGAGCCTACTTGCAAGTCTCTCCGACCTTCACAAAAAAAGTTATTCAAGAATATCTCTTTCTCCTATGTGCTTTCATCCCTAACCCTAACCCTAACCCTTCCGAAAGTCGGAGAAGCTCAAGGATGGTACCGATCGATGCGCGCAACCCCATTTAGTGGGGGTAGAGCCTACTTGCAAGTCTCTCCGACCTTCACAAAAAAAGTTATTCAAGAATATCTCCTCAGATTTGGGGGAATTTCGTCGGTCGACCTCTTCCGAAGGTCTTACAAGCTCGGGGATGGTACCAATCGATCCGCAGGACCCAAATTAGTCCAGATGCAACCACTTTCCAAGTCTCTCCGACCTTCACAAAAAAAGTTATTCAAGAATATCTCTTTCTCCTATGTGCTTTCATCCCTAACCCTAACCCTAACCCTTCCGAAAGTCGGAGAAGCTCAAGGATGGTACCGATCGATGCGCGCTACCCCATTTAGTGGGGGTAGAGCCTACTTGCAAGTCTCTCCGACCTTCACAAAAAAAGTTATTCAAGAATATCTCTTTCTCCTATGTGCTTTCATCCCTAACCCTAACCCTAACCCTTCCGAAAGTCGGAGAAGCTCAAGGATGGTACCGATCGATGCGCGCTACCCCATTTAGTGGGGGTAGAGCCTACTTGCAAGTCTCTCCGACCTTCACAAAAAAAGTTATTCAAGAATATCTCTTTCTCCTATGTGCTTTCATCCCTAACCCTAACCCTAACCCTTCCGAAAGTCGGAGAAGCTCAAGGATGGTACCGATCGATGCGCGCTACCCCATTTAGTGGGGGTAGAGCCTACTTGCAAGTCTCTCCGACCTTCACAAAAAAAGTTATTCAAGAATATCTCTTTCTCCTATGTGCTTTCATCCCTAACCCTAACCCTAACCCTTCCGAAAGTCGGAGAAGCTCAAGGATGGTACTGATCGATGCGCGCAACCCCATTTAGTGGGGGTAGAGCCTACTTGCAAGTCTCTCCGACCTTCACAAAAAAAGTTATTCAAGAATATCTCCTCAGATTTGGGGGAATTTCGTCGGTCGACCTCTTCCGAAGGTCGTACAAGCTCGGGGATGGTACCAATCGATCCGCAGGACCCAAATTAGTCCAGATGCAACCACTTTCCAAGTCTCTCCGACCTTCACAAAAAAAGTTATTCAAGAATATCTCTTTCTCCTATGTGCTTTCATCCCTAACCCTAACCCTAACCCTTCCGAAAGTCGGAGAAGCTCAAGGATGGTACCGATCGATGCGCGCTACCCCATTTAGTGGGGGTAGAGCCTACTTGCAAGTCTCTCCGACCTTCACAAAAAAAGTTATTCAAGAATATCTCTTTCTCCTATGTGCTTTCATCCCTAACCCTAACCCTAACCCTTCCAAAAGTCGGAGAAGCTCAAGGATGGTACCGATCGATGCGCGCAACCCCATTTAGTGGGGGTAGAGCCTACTTGCAAGTCTCTCCGACCTTCACAAAAAAAGTTATTCAAGAATATCTCCTCAGATTTGGGGGAATTTCGTCGGTCGACCTCTTCCGAAGGTCTTACAAGCTCGGGGATGGTACCAATCGATCCGCAGGACCCAAATTAGTCCAGATGCAACCACTTTTCAAGTCTCTCCGACCTTCACAAAAAAAGTTATTCAAGAATATCTCTTTCTCCTATGTGCTTTCATCCCTAACCCTAACCCTAACCCTTCCGAAAGTCGGAGAAGCTCAAGGATGGTACCGATCGATGCGCGCTACCCCATTTAGTGGGGGTAGAGCCTACTTGCAAGTCTCTCCGACCTTCACAAAAAAAGTTATTCAAGAATATCTCTTTCTCCTATGTGCTTTCATCCCTAACCCTAACCCTAACCCTTCCGAAAGTCGGAGAAGCTCAAGGATGGTACCGATCGATGCGCGCTACCCCATTTAGTGGGGGTAGAGCCTACTTGCAAGTCTCTCCGACCTTCACAAAAAAAGTTATTCAAGAATATCTCTTTCTCCTATGTGCTTTCATCCCTAACCCTAACCCTAACCCTTCCGAAAGTCGGAGAAGCTCAAGGATGGTACTGATCGATGCGCGCAACCCCATTTAGTGGGGGTAGAGCCTACTTGCAAGTCTCTCCGACCTTCACAAAAAAAGTTATTCAAGAATATCTCCTCAGATTTGGGGGAATTTCGTCGGTCGACCTCTTCCGAAGGTCGTACAAGCTCGGGGATGGTACCAATCGATCCGCAGGACCCAAATTAGTCCAGATGCAACCACTTTCCAAGTCTCTCCGACCTTCACAAAAAAAGTTATTCAAGAATATCTCTTTCTCCTATGTGCTTTCATCCCTAACCCTAACCCTAACCCTTCCGAAAGTCGGAGAAGCTCAAGGATGGTACCGATCGATGCGCGCTACCCCATTTAGTGGGGGTAGAGCCTACTTGCAAGTCTCTCCGACCTTCACAAAAAAAGTTATTCAAGAATATCTCTTTCTCCTATGTGCTTTCATCCCTAACCCTAACCCTAACCCTTCCGAAAGTCGGAGAAGCTCAAGGATGGTACCGATCGATGCGCGCTACCCCATTTAGTGGGGGTAGAGCCTACTTGCAAGTCTCTCCGACCTTCACAAAAAAAGTTATTCAAGAATATCTCTTTCTCCTATGTGCTTTCATCCCTAACCCTAACCCTAACCCTTCCGAAAGTCGGAGAAGCTCAAGGATGGTACTGATCGATGCGCGCAACCCCATTTAGTGGGGGTAGAGCCTACTTGCAAGTCTCTCCGACCTTCACAAAAAAAGTTATTCAAGAATATCTCCTCAGATTTGGGGGAATTTCGTCGGTCGACCTCTTCCGAAGGTCGTACAAGCTCGGGGATGGTACCAATCGATCCGCAGGACCCAAATTAGTCCAGATGCAACCACTTTCCAAGTCTCTCCGACCTTCACAAAAAAAGTTATTCAAGAATATCTCTTTCTCCTATGTGCTTTCATCCCTAACCCTAACCCTAACCCTTCCGAAAGTCGGAGAAGCTCAAGGATGGTACCGATCGATGCGCGCTACCCCATTTAGTGGGGGTAGAGCCTACTTGCAAGTCTCTCCGACCTTCACAAAAAAAGTTATTCAAGAATATCTCTTTCTCCTATGTGCTTTCATCCCTAACCCTAACCCTAACCCTTCCGAAAGTCGGAGAAGCTCAAGGATGGTACCGATCGATGCGCGCAACCCCATTTAGTGGGGGTAGAGCCTACTTGCAAGTCTCTCCGACCTTCACAAAAAAAGTTATTCAAGAATATCTCCTCAGATTTGGGGGAATTTCGTCGGTCGACCTCTTCCGAAGGTCGTACAAGCTCGGGGATGGTACCAATCGATCCGCAGGACCCAAATTAGTCCAGATGCAACCACTTTTCAAGTCTCTCCGACCTTCACAAAAAAAGTTATTCAAGAATATCTCTTTCTCCTATGTGCTTTCATCCCTAACCCTAACCCTAACCCTTCCGAAAGTCGGAGAAGCTCAAGGATGGTACCGATCGATGCGCGCTACCCCATTTAGTGGGGGTAGAGCCTACTTGCAAGTCTCTCCGACCTTCACAAAAAAAGTTATTCAAGAATATCTCTTTCTCCTATGTGCTTTCATCCCTAACCCTAACCCTAACCCTTCCGAAAGTCGGAGAAGCTCAAGGATGGTACCGATCGATGCGCGCTACCCCATTTAGTGGGGGTAGAGCCTACTTGCAAGTCTCTCCGACCTTCACAAAAAAAGTTATTCAAGAATATCTCTTTCTCCTATGTGCTTTCATCCCTAACCCTAACCCTAACCCTTCCGAAAGTCGGAGAAGCTCAAGGATGGTACTGATCGATGCGCGCAACCCCATTTAGTGGGGGTAGAGCCTACTTGCAAGTCTCTCCGACCTTCACAAAAAAAGTTATTCAAGAATATCTCCTCAGATTTGGGGGAATTTCGTCGGTCGACCTCTTCCGAAGGTCGTACAAGCTCGGGGATGGTACCAATCGATCCGCAGGACCCAAATTAGTCCAGATGCAACCACTTTCCAAGTCTCTCCGACCTTCACAAAAAAAGTTATTCAAGAATATCTCTTTCTCCTATGTGCTTTCTTCCCTAACCCTAACCCTAACCCTTCCGAAAGTCGGAGAAGCTCAAGGATGGTACCGATCGATGCGCGCTACCCCATTTAGTGGGGGTAGAGCCTACTTGCAAGTCTCTCCGACCTTCACAAAAAAAGTTATTCAAGAATATCTCTTTCTCCTATGTGCTTTCATCCCTAACCCTAACCCTAACCCTTCCGAAAGTCGGAGAAGCTCAAGGATGGTACCGATCGATGCGCGCTACCCCATTTAGTGGGGGTAGAGCCTACTTGCAAGTTTCTCCGACCTTCACAAAAAAAGTTATTCAAGAATATCTCCTCAGATTTGGGGGAATTTCGTCGGTCGACCTCTTCCGAAGGTCGTACAAGCTCGGGGATGGTACCAATCGATCCGCAGGACCCAAATTAGTCCAGATGCAACCACTTTCCAAGTCTCTCCGACCTTCACAAAAAAAGTTATTCAAGAATATCTCTTTCTCCTATGTGCTTTCATCCCTAACCCTAACCCTAACCCTTCCGAAAGTCGGAGAAGCTCAAGGATGGTACCGATCGATGCGCGCTACCCCATTTAGTGGGGGTAGAGCCTACTTGCAAGTCTCTCCGACCTTCACAAAAAAAGTTATTCAAGAATATCTCTTTCTCCTATGTGCTTTCATCCCTAACCCTAACCCTAACCCTTCCGAAAGTCGGAGAAGCTCAAGGATGGTACCGATCGATGCGCGCTACCCCATTTAGTGGGGGTAGAGCCTACTTGCAAGTCTCTCCGACCTTCACAAAAAAAGTTATTCAAGAATATCTCCTCAGATTTGGGGGAATTTCGTCGGTCGACCTCTTCCGAAGGTCGTACAAGCTCGGGGATGGTACCAATCGATCCGCAGGACCCAAATTAGTCCAGATGCAACCACTTTCCAAGTCTCTCCGACCTTCACAAAAAAAGTTATTCAAGAATATCTCTTTCTCCTATGTGCTTTCATCCCTAACCCTAACCCTAACCCTTCCGAAAGTCGGAGAAGCTCAAGGATGGTACCGATCGATGCGCGCTACCCCATTTAGTGGGGGTAAAGCCTACTTGCAAGTCTCTCCGACCTTCACAAAAAAAGTTATTCAAGAATATCTCTTTCTCCTATGTGCTTTCATCCCTAACCCTAACCCTAACCCTTCCGAAAGTCGGAGAAGCTCAAGGATGGTACCGATCGATGCGCGCAACCCCATTTAGTAGGGGTAGAGCCTACTTGCAAGTCTCTCCGACCTTCACAAAAAAAGTTATTCAAGAATATCTCCTCAGATTTGGGGGAATTTCGTCGGTCGACCTCTTCCGAAGGTCGTACAAGCTCGGGGATGGTACCAATCGATCCGCAGGACCCAAATTAGTCCAGATGCAACCACTTCCCAAGTCTCTCTGACCTTCACAAAAAAAGTTATTCAAGAATATCTCTTTCTCCTATGTGCTTTCATCCCTAACCCTAACCCTAACCCTTCCGAAAGTCGGAGAAGCTCAAGGATGGTACCGATCGATGCGCGCTACCCCATTTAGTGGGGGTAGAGCCTACTTGCAAGTCTCTCCGACCTTCACAAAAAAAGTTATTCAAGAATATCTCTTTCTCCTATGTGCTTTCATCCCTAACCCTAACCCTAACCCTTCCGAAAGTCGGAGAAGCTCAAGGATGGTACCGATCGATGCGCGCTACCCCATTTAGTGGGGGTAGAGCCTACTTGCAAGTCTCTCCGACCTTCACAAAAAAAGTTATTCAAGAATATCTCTTTCTCCTATGTGCTTTCATCCCTAACCCTAACCCTAACCCTTCCGAAAGTCGGAGAAGCTCAAGGATGGTACTGATCGATGCGCGCAACCCCATTTAGTGGGGGTAGAGCCTACTTGCAAGTCTCTCCGACCTTCACAAAAAAAGTTATTCAAGAATATCTCCTCAGATTTGGGGGAATTTCGTCGGTCGACCTCTTCCGAAGGTCGTACAAGCTCGGGGATGGTACCAATCGATCCGCAGGACCCAAATTAGTCCAGATGCAACCACTTTCCAAGTCTCTCCGACCTTCACAAAAAAAGTTATTCAAGAATATCTCTTTCTCCTATGTGCTTTCTTCCCTAACCCTAACCCTAACCCTTCCGAAAGTCGGAGAAGCTCAAGGATGGTACCGATCGATGCGCGCTACCCCATTTAGTGGGGGTAGAGCCTACTTGCAAGTCTCTCCGACCTTCACAAAAAAAGTTATTCAAGAATATCTCTTTCTCCTATGTGCTTTCATCCCTAACCCTAACCCTAACCCTTCCGAAAGTCGGAGAAGCTCAAGGATGGTACCGATCGATGCGCGCTACCCCATTTAGTGGGGGTAGAGCCTACTTGCAAGTCTCTCCGACCTTCACAAAAAAAGTTATTCAAGAATATCTCTTTCTCCTATGTGCTTTCATCCCTAACCCTAACCCTAACCCTTCCGAAAGTCGGAGAAGCTCAAGGATGGTACCGATCGATGCGCGCTACCCCATTTAGTGGGGGTAGAGCCTACTTGCAAGTCTCTCCGACCTTCACAAAAAAAGTTATTCAAGAATATCTCTTTCTCCTATGTGCTTTCATCCCTAACCCTAACCCTAACCCTTCCGAAAGTCGGAGAAGCTCAAGGATGGTACTGATCGATGCGCGCAACCCCATTTAGTGGGGGTAGAGCCTACTTGCAAGTCTCTCCGACCTTCACAAAAAAAGTTATTCAAGAATATCTCCTCAGATTTGGGGGAATTTCGTCGGTCGACCTCTTCCGAAGGTCGTACAAGCTCGGGGATGGTACCAATCGATCCGCAGGACCCAAATTAGTCCAGATGCAACCACTTTCCAAGTCTCTCCGACCTTCACAAAAAAAGTTATTCAAGAATATCTCTTTCTCCTATGTGCTTTCATCCCTAACCCTAACCCTAACCCTTCCGAAAGTCGGAGAAGCTCAAGGATGGTACCGATCGATGCGCGCTACCCCATTTAGTGGGGGTAGAGCCTACTTGCAAGTCTCTCCGACCTTCACAAAAAAAGTTATTCAAGAATATCTCTTTCTCCTATGTGCTTTCATCCCTAACCCTAACCCTAACCCTTCCGAAAGTCGGAGAAGCTCAAGGATGGTACTGATCGATGCGCGCAACCCCATTTAGTGGGGGTAGAGCCTACTTGCAAGTCTCTCCGACCTTCACAAAAAAAGTTATTCAAGAATATCTCCTCAGATTTGGGGGAATTTCGTCGGTCGACCTCTTCCGAAGGTCGTACAAGCTCGGGGATGGTACCAATCGATCCGCAGGACCCAAATTAGTCCAGATGCAACCACTTTCCAAGTCTCTCCGACCTTCACAAAAAAAGTTATTCAAGAATATCTCTTTCTCCTATGTGCTTTCATCCCTAACCCTAACCCTTCCGAAAGTCGGAGAAGCTCAAGGATGGTACCGATCGATGCGCGCTACCCCATTTAGTGGGGGTAGAGCCTACTTGCAAGTCTCTCCGACCTTCACAAAAAAAGTTATTCAAGAATATCTCTTTCTCCTATGTGCTTTCATCCCTAACCCTAACCCTAACCCTTCCGAAAGTCGGAGAAGCTCAAGGATGGTACCGATCGATGCGCGCAACCCCATTTAGTGGGGGTAGAGCCTACTTGCAAGTCTCTCCGACCTTCACAAAAAAAGTTATTCAAGAATATCTCCTCAGATTTGGGGGAATTTCGTCGGTCGACCTCTTCCGAAGGTCGTACAAGCTCGGGGATGGTACCAATCGATCCGCAGGACCCAAATTAGTCCAGATGCAACCACTTTTCAAGTCTCTCCGACCTTCACAAAAAAAGTTATTCAAGAATATCTCTTTCTCCTATGTGCTTTCATCCCTAACCCTAACCCTAACCCTTCCGAAAGTCGGAGAAGCTCAAGGATGGTACCGATCGATGCGCGCTACCCCATTTAGTGGGGGTAGAGCCTACTTGCAAGTCTCTCCGACCTTCACAAAAAAAGTTATTCAAGAATATCTCTTTCTCCTATGTGCTTTCATCCCTAACCCTAACCCTAACCCTTCCGAAAGTCGGAGAAGCTCAAGGATGGTACCGATCGATGCGCGCTACCCCATTTAGTGGGGGTAGAGCCTACTTGCAAGTCTCTCCGACCTTCACAAAAAAAGTTATTCAAGAATATCTCTTTCTCCTATGTGCTTTCATCCCTAACCCTAACCCTAACCCTTCCGAAAGTCGGAGAAGCTCAAGGATGGTACTGATCGATGCGCGCAACCCCATTTAGTGGGGGTAGAGCCTACTTGCAAGTCTCTCCGACCTTCACAAAAAAAGTTATTCAAGAATATCTCCTCAGATTTGGGGGAATTTCGTCGGTCGACCTCTTCCGAAGGTCGTACAAGCTCGGGGATGGTACCAATCGATCCGCAGGACCCAAATTAGTCCAGATGCAACCACTTTCCAAGTCTCTCCGACCTTCACAAAAAAAGTTATTCAAGAATATCTCTTTCTCCTATGTGCTTTCTTCCCTAACCCTAACCCTAACCCTTCCGAAAGTCGGAGAAGCTCAAGGATGGTACCGATCGATGCGCGCTACCCCATTTAGTGGGGGTAGAGCCTACTTGCAAGTCTCTCCGACCTTCACAAAAAAAGTTATTCAAGAATATCTCTTTCTCCTATGTGCTTTCATCCCTAACCCTAACCCTAACCCTTCCGAAAGTCGGAGAAGCTCAAGGATGGTACCGATCGATGCGCGCTACCCCATTTAGTGGGGGTAGAGCCTACTTGCAAGTTTCTCCGACCTTCACAAAAAAAGTTATTCAAGAATATCTCCTCAGATTTGGGGGAATTTCGTCGGTCGACCTCTTCCGAAGGTCGTACAAGCTCGGGGATGGTACCAATCGATCCGCAGGACCCAAATTAGTCAAGATGCAACCACTTTCCAAGTCTCTCCGACCTTCACAAAAAAAGTTATTCAAGAATATCTCTTTCTCCTATGTGCTTTCATCCCTAACCCTAACCCTAACCCTTCCGAAAGTCGGAGAAGCTCAAGGATGGTACCGATCGATGTGCGCTACCCCATTTAGTGGGGGTAGAGCCTACTTGCAAGTCTCTCCGACCTTCACAAAAAAAGTTATTCAAGAATATCTCTTTCTCCTATGTGCTTTCATCCCTAACCCTAACCCTAACCCTTCCGAAAGTCGGAGAAGCTCAAGGATGGTACCGATCGATGCGCGCTACCCCATTTAGTGGGGGTAGAGCCTACTTGCAAGTCTCTCCGACCTTCACAAAAAAAGTTATTCAAGAATATCTCTTTCTCCTATGTGCTTTCATCCCTAACCCTAACCCTAACCCTTCCGAAAGTCGGAGAAGCTCAAGGATGGTACCGATCGATGCGCGCAACCCCATTTAGTGGGGGTAGAGCCTACTTGCAAGTCTCTCCGACCTTCACAAAAAAAGTTATTCAAGAATATCTCCTCAGATTTGGGGGAATTTCGTCGGTCGACCTCTTCCGAAGGTCGTACAAGCTCGGGGATGGTACCAATCGATCTGCAGGACCCAAATTAGTCCAGATGCAACCACTTTCCAAGTCTCTCCGACCTTCACAAAAAAAGTTATTCAAGAATATCTCTTTCTCCTATGTGCTTTCATCCCTAACCCTAACCCTAACCCTTCCGAAAGTCGGAGAAGCTCAAGGATGGTACCGATCGATGCGCGCTACCCCATTTAGTGGGGGTAAAGCCTACTTGCAAGTCTCTCCGACCTTCACAAAAAAAGTTATTCAAGAATATCTCTTTCTCCTATGTGCTTTCATCCCTAACCCTAACCCTAACCCTTCCGAAAGTCGGAGAAGCTCAAGGATGGTACCGATCGATGCGCGCAACCCCATTTAGTAGGGGTAGAGCCTACTTGCAAGTCTCTCCGACCTTCACAAAAAAAGTTATTCAAGAATATCTCCTCAGATTTGGGGGAATTTCGTCGGTCGACCTCTTCCGAAGGTCGTACAAGCTCGGGGATGGTACCAATCGATCCGCAGGACCCAAATTAGTCCAGATGCAACCACTTTCCAAGTCTCTCTGACCTTCACAAAAAAAGTTATTCAAGAATATCTCTTTCTCCTATGTGCTTTCATCCCTAACCCTAACCCTAACCCTTCCGAAAGTCGGAGAAGCTCAAGGATGGTACCGATCGATGCGCGCTACCCCATTTAGTGGGGGTAGAGCCTACTTGCAAGTCTCTCCGACCTTCACAAAAAAAGTTATTCAAGAATATCTCTTTCTCCTATGTGCTTTCATCCCTAACCCTAACCCTAACCCTTCCGAAAGTCGGAGAAGCTCAAGGATGGTACCGATCGATGCGCGCTACCCCATTTAGTGGGGGTAGAGCCTACTTGCAAGTCTCTCCGACCTTCACAAAAAAAGTTATTCAAGAATATCTCTTTCTCCTATGTGCTTTCATCCCTAACCCTAACCCTAACCCTTCCGAAAGTCGGAGAAGCTCAAGGATGGTACCGATCGATGCGCGCTACCCCATTTAGTGGGGGTAGAGCCTACTTGCAAGTCTCTCCGACCTTCACAAAAAAAGTTATTCAAGAATATCTCTTTCTCCTATGTGCTTTCATCCCTAACCCTAACCCTAACCCTTCCGAAAGTCGGAGAAGCTCAAGGATGGTACCGATCGATGCGCGCAACCCCATTTAGTGGGGGTAGAGCCTACTTGCAAGTCTCTCCGACCTTCACAAAAAAAGTTATTCAAGAATATCTCCTCAGATTTGGGGGAATTTCGTCGGTCGACCTCTTCCGAAGGTCGTACAAGCTCGGGGATGGTACCAATCGATCTGCAGGACCCAAATTAGTCCAGATGCAACCACTTTCCAAGTCTCTCCGACCTTCACAAAAAAAGTTATTCAAGAATATCTCTTTCTCCTATGTGCTTTCATCCCTAACCCTAACCCTAACCCTTCCGAAAGTCGGAGAAGCTCAAGGATGGTACCGATCGATGCGCGCTACCCCATTTAGTGGGGGTAAAGCCTACTTGCAAGTCTCTCCGACCTTCACAAAAAAAGTTATTCAAGAATATCTCTTTCTCCTATGTGCTTTCATCCCTAACCCTAACCCTAACCCTTCCGAAAGTCGGAGAAGCTCAAGGATGGTACCGATCGATGCGCGCAACCCCATTTAGTAGGGGTAGAGCCTACTTGCAAGTCTCTCCGACCTTCACAAAAAAAGTTATTCAAGAATATCTCCTCAGATTTGGGGGAATTTCGTCGGTCGACCTCTTCCGAAGGTCGTACAAGCTCGGGGATGGTACCAATCGATCCGCAGGACCCAAATTAGTCCAGATGCAACCACTTTCCAAGTCTCTCTGACCTTCACAAAAAAAGTTATTCAAGAATATCTCTTTCTCCTATGTGCTTTCATCCCTAACCCTAACCCTAACCCTTCCGAAAGTCGGAGAAGCTCAAGGATGGTACCGATCGATGCGCGCTACCCCATTTAGTGGGGGTAGAGCCTACTTGCAAGTCTCTCCGACCTTCACAAAAAAAGTTATTCAAGAATATCTCTTTCTCCTATGTGCTTTCATCCCTAACCCTAACCCTAACCCTTCCGAAAGTCGGAGAAGCTCAAGGATGGTACCGATCGATGCGCGCTACCCCATTTAGTGGGGGTAGAGCCTACTTGCAAGTCTCTCCGACCTTCACAAAAAAAGTTATTCAAGAATATCTCTTTCTCCTATGTGCTTTCATCCCTAACCCTAACCCTAACCCTTCCGAAAGTCGGAGAAGCTCAAGGATGGTACTGATCGATGCGCGCAACCCCATTTAGTGGGGGTAGAGCCTACTTGCAAGTCTCTCCGACCTTCACAAAAAAAGTTATTCAAGAATATCTCCTCAGATTTGGGGGAATTTCGTCGGTCGACCTCTTCCGAAGGTCGTACAAGCTCGGGGATGGTACCAATCGATCCGCAGGACCCAAATTAGTCCAGATGCAACCACTTTCCAAGTCTCTCCGACCTTCACAAAAAAAGTTATTCAAGAATATCTCTTTCTCCTATGTGCTTTCTTCCCTAACCCTAACCCTAACCCTTCCGAAAGTCGGAGAAGCTCAAGGATGGTACCGATCGATGCGCGCTACCCCATTTAGTGGGGGTAGAGCCTACTTGCAAGTCTCTCCGACCTTCACAAAAAAAGTTATTCAAGAATATCTCTTTCTCCTATGTGCTTTCATCCCTAACCCTAACCCTAACCCTTCCGAAAGTCGGAGAAGCTCAAGGATGGTACCGATCGACGCGCGCTACCCCATTTAGTGGGGGTAGAGCCTACTTGCAAGTTTCTCCGACCTTCACAAAAAAAGTTATTCAAGAATATCTCCTCAGATTTGGGGGAATTTCGTCGGTCGACCTCTTCCGAAGGTCGTACAAGCTCGGGGATGGTACCAATCGATCCGCAGGACCCAAATTAGTCCAGATGCAACCACTTTCCAAGTCTCTCCGACCTTCACAAAAAAAGTTATTCAAGAATATCTCTTTCTCCTATGTGCTTTCATCCCTAACCCTAACCCTAACCCTTCCGAAAGTCGGAGAAGCTCAAGGATGGTACCGATCGATGCGCGCTACCCCATTTAGTGGGGGTAGAGCCTACTTGCAAGTCTCTCCGACCTTCACAAAAAAAGTTATTCAAGAATATCTCTTTCTCCTATGTGCTTTCATCCCTAACCCTAACCCTAACCCTTCCGAAAGTCGGAGAAGCTCAAGGATGGTACCGATCGATGCGCGCTACCCCATTTAGTGGGGGTAGAGCCTACTTGCAAGTCTCTCCGACCTTCACAAAAAAAGTTATTCAAGAATATCTCTTTCTCCTATGTGCTTTCATCCCTAACCCTAACCCTTCCGAAAGTCGGAGAAGCTCAAGGATGGTACTGATCGATGCGCGCAACCCCATTTAGTGGGGGTAGAGCCTACTTGCAAGTCTCTCCGACCTTCACAAAAAAAGTTATTCAAGAATATCTCCTCAGATTTGGGGGAATTTCGTCGGTCGACCTCTTCCGAAGGTCGTACAAGCTCGGGGATGGTACCAATCGATCCGCAGGACCCAAATTAGTCCAGATGCAACCACTTTCCAAGTCTCTCCGACCTTCACAAAAAAAGTTATTCAAGAATATCTCTTTCTCCTATGTGCTTTCATCCCTAACCCTAACCCTAACCCTTCCGAAAGTCGGAGAAGCTCAAGGATGGTACCGATCGATGCGCGCTACCCCATTTAGTGGGGGTAGAGCCTACTTGCAAGTCTCTCAGACCTTCACAAAAAAAGTTATTCAAGAATATCTCTTTCTCCTATGTGCTTTCATCCCTAACCCTAACCCTAACCCTTCCGAAAGTCGGAGAAGCTCAAGGATGGTACCGATCGATGCGCGCAACCCCATTTAGTGGGGGTAGAGCCTACTTGCAAGTCTCTCCGACCTTCACAAAAAAAGTTATTCAAGAATATCTCCTCAGATTTGGGGGAATTTCGTCGGTCGACCTCTTCCGAAGGTCGTACAAGCTCGGGGATGGTACCAATCGATCCGCAGGACCCAAATTAGTCCAGATGCAACCACTTTCCAAGTCTCTCCGACCTTCACAAAAAAAGTTATTCAAGAATATCTCTTTCTCCTATGTGCTTTCATCCCTAACCCTAACCCTAACCCTTCCGAAAGTCGGAGAAGCTCAAGGATGGTACCGATCGATGCGCGCTACCCCATTTAGTGGGGGTAGAGCCTACTTGCAAGTCTCTCCGACCTTCAAAAAAAAAGTTATTCAAGAATATCTCTTTCTCCTATGTGCTTTCATCCCTAACCCTAACCCTAACCCTTCCGAAAGTCGGAGAAGCTCAAGGATGGTACTGATCGATGCGCGCAACCCCATTTAGTGGGGGTAGAGCCTACTTGCAAGTCTCTCCGACCTTCACAAAAAAAGTTATTCAAGAATATCTCCTCAGATTTGGGGGAATTTCGTCGGTCGACCTCTTCCGAAGGTCGTACAAGCTCGGGGATGGTACCAATCGATCCGCAGGACCCAAATTAGTCCAGATGCAACCACTTTCCAAGTCTCTCCGACCTTCACAAAAAAAGTTATTCAAGAATATCTCTTTCTCCTATGTGCTTTCTTCCCTAACCCTAACCCTAACCCTTCCGAAAGTCGGAGAAGCTCAAGGATGGTACCGATCGATGCGCGCTACCCCATTTAGTGGGGGTAGAGCCTACTTGCAAGTCTCTCCGACCTTCACAAAAAAAGTTATTCAAGAATATCTCTTTCTCCTATGTGCTTTCATCCCTAACCCTAACCCTAACCCTTCCGAAAGTCGGAGAAGCTCAAGGATGGTACCGATCGATGCGCGCTACCCCATTTAGTGGGGGTAGAGCCTACTTGCAAGTTTCTCCGACCTTCACAAAAAAAGTTATTCAAGAATATCTCCTCAGATTTGGGGGAATTTCGTCGGTCGACCTCTTCCGAAGGTCGTACAAGCTCGGGGATGGTACCAATCGATCTGCAGGACCCAAATTAGTCCAGATGCAACCACTTTCCAAGTCTCTCCGACCTTCACAAAAAAAGTTATTCAAGAATATCTCTTTCTCCTATGTGCTTTCATCCCTAACCCTAACCCTAACCCTTCCGAAAGTCGGAGAAGCTCAAGGATGGTACCGATCGATGCGCGCTACCCCATTTAGTGGGGGTAGAGCCTACTTGCAAGTCTCTCCGACCTTCACAAAAAAAGTTATTCAAGAATATCTCTTTCTCCTATGTGCTTTCATCCCTAACCCTAACCCTAACCCTTCCGAAAGTCGGAGAAGCTCAAGGATGGTACCGATCGATGCGCGCTACCCCATTTAGTGGGGGTAGAGCCTACTTGCAAGTCTCTCCGACCTTCACAAAAAAAGTTATTCAAGAATATCTCTTTCTCCTATGTGCTTTCATCCCTAACCCTAACCCTAACCCTTCCGAAAGTCGGAGAAGCTCAAGGATGGTACCGATCGATGCGCGCAACCCCATTTAGTGGGGGTAGAGCCTACTTGCAAGTCTCTCCGACCTTCACAAAAAAAGTTATTCAAGAATATCTCTTTCTCCTATGTGCTTTCATCCCTAACCCTAACCCTAACCCTTCCGAAAGTCGGAGAAGCTCAAGGATGGTACTGATCGATGCGCGCAACCCCATTTAGTGGGGGTAGAGCCTACTTGCAAGTCTCTCCGACCTTCACAAAAAAAGTTATTCAAGAATATCTCCTCAGATTTGGGGGAATTTCGTCGGTCGACCTCTTCCGAAGGTCGTACAAGCTCGGGGATGGTACCAATCGATCCGCAGGACCCAAATTAGTCCAGATGCAACCACTTTCCAAGTCTCTCCGACCTTCACAAAAAAAGTTATTCAAGAATATCTCTTTCTCCTATGTGCTTTCTTCCCTAACCCTAACCCTAACCCTTCCGAAAGTCGGAGAAGCTCAAGGATGGTACCGATCGATGCGCGCTACCCCATTTAGTGGGGGTAGAGCCTACTTGCAAGTCTCTCCGACCTTCACAAAAAAAGTTATTCAAGAATATCTCTTTCTCCTATGTGCTTTCATCCCTAACCCTAACCCTTCCGAAAGTCGGAGAAGCTCAAGGATGGTACCGATCGATGCGCGCTACCCCATTTAGTGGGGGTAGAGCCTACTTGCAAGTCTCTCCGACCTTCACAAAAAAAGTTATTCAAGAATATCTCTTTCTCCTATGTGCTTTCATCCCTAACCCTAACCCTAACCCTTCCGAAAGTCGGAGAAGCTCAAGGATGGTACTGATCGATGCGCGCAACCCCATTTAGTGGGGGTAGAGCCTACTTGCAAGTCTCTCCGACCTTCACAAAAAAAGTTATTCAAGAATATCTCCTCAGATTTGGGGGAATTTCGTCGGTCGACCTCTTCCGAAGGTCGTACAAGCTCGGGGATGGTACCAATCGATCCGCAGGACCCAAATTAGTCCAGATGCAACCACTTTCCAAGTCTCTCCGACCTTCACAAAAAAAGTTATTCAAGAATATCTCTTTCTCCTATGTGCTTTCATCCCTAACCCTAACCCTAACCCTTCCGAAAGTCGGAGAAGCTCAAGGATGGTACCGATCGATGCGCGCTACCCCATTTAGTGGGGGTAGAGCCTACTTGCAAGTCTCTCCGACCTTCACAAAAAAAGTTATTCAAGAATATCTCTTTCTCCTATGTGCTTTCATCCCTAACCCTAACCCTAACCCTTCCGAAAGTCGGAGAAGCTCAAGGATGGTACCGATCGATGCGCGCTACCCCATTTAGTGGGGGTAGAGCCTACTTGCAAGTCTCTCCGACCTTCACAAAAAAAGTTATTCAAGAATATCTCTTTCTCCTATGTGCTTTCATCCCTAACCCTAACCCTAACCCTTCCGAAAGTCGGAGAAGCTCAAGGATGGTACCGATCGATGCGCGCTACCCCATTTAGTGGGGGTAGAGCCTACTTGCAAGTCTCTCCGACCTTCACAAAAAAAGTTATTCAAGAATATCTCTTTCTCCTATGTGCTTTCATCCCTAACCCTATCCCTAACCCTTCCGAAAGTCGGAGAAGCTCAAGGATGGTACTGATCGATGCGCGCAACCCCATTTAGTGGGGGTAGAGCCTACTTGCAAGTCTCTCCGACCTTCACAAAAAAAGTTATTCAAGAATATCTCCTCAGATTTGGGGGAATTTCGTCGGTCGACCTCTTCCGAAGGTCGTACAAGCTCGGGGATGGTACCAATCGATCCGCAGGACCCAAATTAGTCCAGATGCAACCACTTTCCAAGTCTCTCCGACCTTCACAAAAAAAGTTATTCAAGAATATCTCTTTCTCCTATGTGCTTTCATCCCTAACCCTAACCCTAACCCTTCCGAAAGTCGGAGAAGCTCAAGGATGGTACCGATCGATGCGCGCTACCCCATTTAGTGGGGGTAAAGCCTACTTGCAAGTCTCTCCGACCTTCACAAAAAAAGTTATTCAAGAATATCTCTTTCTCCTATGTGCTTTCATCCCTAACCCTAACCCTAACCCTTCCGAAAGTCGGAGAAGCTCAAGGATGGTACCGATCGATGCGCGCAACCCCATTTAGTGGGGGTAGAGCCTACTTGCAAGTCTCTCCGACCTTCACAAAAAAAGTTATTCAAGAATATCTCCTCAGATTTGGGGGAATTTCGTCGGTCGACCTCTTCCGAAGGTCGTACAAGCTCGGGGATGGTACCAATCGATCCGCAGGACCCAAATTAGTCCAGATGCAACCACTTTCCAAGTCTCTCCGACCTTCACAAAAAAAGTTATTCAAGAATATCTCTTTCTCCTATGTGCTTTCATCCCTAACCCTAACCCTAACCCTTCCGAAAGTCGGAGAAGCTCAAGGATGGTACCGATCGATGCGCGCTACCCCATTTAGTGGGGGTAGAGCCTACTTGCAAGTCTCTCCGACCTTCACAAAAAAAGTTATTCAAGAATATCTCTTTCTCCTATGTGCTTTCATCCCTAACCCTAACCCTAACCCTTCCGAAAGTCGGAGAAGCTCAAGGATGGTACCGATCGATGCGCGCTACCCCATTTAGTGGGGGTAGAGCCTACTTGCAAGTCTCTCCGACCTTCACAAAAAAAGTTATTCAAGAATATCTCTTTCTCCTATGTGCTTTCATCCCTAACCCTAACCCTAACCCTTCCGAAAGTCGGAGAAGCTCAAGGATGGTACTGATCGATGCGCGCAACCCCATTTAGTGGGGGTAGAGCCTACTTGCAAGTCTCTCCGACCTTCACAAAAAAAGTTATTCAAGAATATCTCCTCAGATTTGGGGGAATTTCGTCGGTCGACCTCTTCCGAAGGTCGTACAAGCTCGGGGATGGTACCAATCGATCCGCAGGACCCAAATTAGTCCAGATGCAACCACTTTCCAAGTCTCTCCGACCTTCACAAAAAAAGTTATTCAAGAATATCTCTTTCTCCTATGTGCTTTCTTCCCTAACCCTAACCCTAACCCTTCCGAAAGTCGGAGAAGCTCAAGGATGGTACCGATCGATGCGCGCTACCCCATTTAGTGGGGGTAGAGCCTACTTGCAAGTCTCTCCGACCTTCACAAAAAAAGTTATTCAAGAATATCTCTTTCTCCTATGTGCTTTCATCCCTAACCCTAACCCTAACCCTTCCGAAAGTCGGAGAAGCTCAAGGATGGTACCGATCGATGCGCGCTACCCCATTTAGTGGGGGTAGAGCCTACTTGCAAGTTTCTCCGACCTTCACAAAAAAAGTTATTCAAGAATATCTCCTCAGATTTGGGGGAATTTCGTCGGTCGACCTCTTCCGAAGGTCGTACAAGCTCGGGGATGGTACCAATCGATCCGCAGGACCCAAATTAGTCCAGATGCAACCACTTTCCAAGTCTCTCCGACCTTCACAAAAAAAGTTATTCAAGAATATCTCTTTCTCCTATGTGCTTTCATCCCTAACCCTAACCCTAACCCTTCCGAAAGTCGGAGAAGCTCAAGGATGGTACCGATCGATGCGCGCTACCCCATTTAGTGGGGGTAGAGCCTACTTGCAAGTCTCTCCGACCTTCACAAAAAAAGTTATTCAAGAATATCTCTTTCTCCTATGTGCTTTCATCCCTAACCCTAACCCTTCCGAAAGTCGGAGAAGCTCAAGGATGGTACCGATCGATGCGCGCTACCCCATTTAGTGGGGGTAGAGCCTACTTGCAAGTCTCTCCGACCTTCACAAAAAAAGTTATTCAAGAATATCTCTTTCTCCTATGTGCTTTCATCCCTAACCCTAACCCTAACCCTTCCGAAAGTCGGAGAAGCTCAAGGATGGTACTGATCGATGCGCGCAACCCCATTTAGTGGGGGTAGAGCCTACTTGCAAGTCTCTCCGACCTTCACAAAAAAAGTTATTCAAGAATATCTCCTCAGATTTGGGGGAATTTCGTCGGTCGACCTCTTCCGAAGGTCGTACAAGCTCGGGGATGGTACCAATCGATCCGCAGGACCCAAATTAGTCCAGATGCAACCACTTTCCAAGTCTCTCCGACCTTCACAAAAAAAGTTATTCAAGAATATCTCTTTCTCCTATGTGCTTTCTTCCCTAACCCTAACCCTAACCCTTCCGAAAGTCGGAGAAGCTCAAGGATGGTACCGATCGATGCGCGCTACCCCATTTAGTGGGGGTAGAGCCTACTTGCAAGTCTCTCCGACCTTCACAAAAAAAGTTATTCAAGAATATCTCTTTCTCCTATGTGCTTTCATCCCTAACCCTAACCCTAACCCTTCCGAAAGTTGGAGAAGCTCAAGGATGGTACCGATCGATGCGCGCTACCCCATTTAGTGGGGGTAGAGCCTACTTGCAAGTTTCTCCGACCTTCACAAAAAAAGTTATTCAAGAATATCTCCTCAGATTTGGGGGAATTTCGTCGGTCGACCTCTTCCGAAGGTCGTACAAGCTCGGGGATGGTACCAATCGATCCGCAGGACCCAAATTAGTCCAGATGCAACCACTTTCCAAGTCTCTCCGACCTTCACAAAAAAAGTTATTCAAGAATATCTCTTTCTCCTATGTGCTTTCATCCCTAACCCTAACCCTAACCCTTCCGAAAGTCGGAGAAGCTCAAGGATGGTACCGATCGATGCGCGCTACCCCATTTAGTGGGGGTAGAGCCTACTTGCAAGTCTCTCCGACCTTCACAAAAAAAGTTATTCAAGAATATCTCTTTCTCCTATGTGCTTTCATCCCTAACCCTAACCCTAACCCTTCCGAAAGTCGGAGAAGCTCAAGGATGGTACCGATCGATGCGCGCTACCCCATTTAGTGGGGGTAGAGCCTACTTGCAAGTCTCTCCGACCTTCACAAAAAAAGTTATTCAAGAATATCTCTTTCTCCTATGTGCTTTCATCCCTAACCCTAACCCTAACCCTTCCGAAAGTCGGAGAAGCTCAAGGATGGTACTGATCGATGCGCGCAACCCCATTTAGTGGGGGTAGAGCCTACTTGCAAGTCTCTCCGACCTTCACAAAAAAAGTTATTCAAGAATATCTCCTCAGATTTGGGGGAATTTCGTCGGTCGACCTCTTCCGAAGGTCGTACAAGCTCGGGGATGGTACCAATCGATCCGCAGGACCCAAATTAGTCCAGATGCAACCACTTTCCAAGTCTCTCCGACCTTCACAAAAAAAGTTATTCAAGAATATCTCTTTCTCCTATGTGCTTTCTTCCCTAACCCTAACCCTAACCCTTCCGAAAGTCGGAGAAGCTCAAGGATGGTACCGATCGATGCGCGCTACCCCATTTAGTGGGGGTAGAGCCTACTTGCAAGTCTCTCCGACCTTCACAAAAAAAGTTATTCAAGAATATCTCTTTCTCCTATGTGCTTTCATCCCTAACCCTAACCCTTCCGAAAGTCGGAGAAGCTCAAGGATGGTACCGATCGATGCGCGCTACCCCATTTAGTGGGGGTAGAGCCTACTTGCAAGTCTCTCCGACCTTCACAAAAAAAGTTATTCAAGAATATCTCTTTCTCCTATGTGCTTTCATCCCTAACCCTAACCCTAACCCTTCCGAAAGTCGGAGAAGCTCAAGGATGGTACTGATCGATGCGCGCAACCCCATTTAGTGGGGGTAGAGCCTACTTGCAAGTCTCTCCGACCTTCACAAAAAAAGTTATTCAAGAATATCTCCTCAGATTTGGGGGAATTTCGTCGGTCGACCTCTTCCGAAGGTCGTACAAGCTCGGGGATGGTACCAATCGATCCGCAGGACCCAAATTAGTCCAGATGCAACCACTTTCCAAGTCTCTCCGACCTTCACAAAAAAAGTTATTCAAGAATATCTCTTTCTCCTATGTGCTTTCATCCCTAACCCTAACCCTAACCCTTCCGAAAGTCGGAGAAGCTCAAGGATGGTACCGATCGATGCGCGCTACCCCATTTAGTGGGGGTAGAGCCTACTTGCAAGTCTCTCCGACCTTCACAAAAAAAGTTATTCAAGAATATCTCTTTCTCCTATGTGCTTTCATCCCTAACCCTAACCCTAACCCTTCCGAAAGTCGGAGAAGCTCAAGGATGGTACCGATCGATGCGCGCTACCCCATTTAGTGGGGGTAGAGCCTACTTGCAAGTCTCTCCGACCTTCACAAAAAAAGTTATTCAAGAATATCTCTTTCTCCTATGTGCTTTCATCCCTAACCCTAACCCTAACCCTTCCGAAAGTCGGAGAAGCTCAAGGATGGTACCGATCGATGCGCGCTACCCCATTTAGTGGGGGTAGAGCCTACTTGCAAGTCTCTCCGACCTTCACAAAAAAAGTTATTCAAGAATATCTCTTTCTCCTATGTGCTTTCATCCCTAACCCTATCCCTAACCCTTCCGAAAGTCGGAGAAGCTCAAGGATGGTACTGATCGATGCGCGCAACCCCATTTAGTGGGGGTAGAGCCTACTTGCAAGTCTCTCCGACCTTCACAAAAAAAGTTATTCAAGAATATCTCCTCAGATTTGGGGGAATTTCGTCGGTCGACCTCTTCCGAAGGTCGTACAAGCTCGGGGATGGTACCAATCGATCCGCAGGACCCAAATTAGTCCAGATGCAACCACTTTCCAAGTCTCTCCGACCTTCACAAAAAAAGTTATTCAAGAATATCTCTTTCTCCTATGTGCTTTCATCCCTAACCCTAACCCTAACCCTTCCGAAAGTCGGAGAAGCTCAAGGATGGTACCGATCGATGCGCGCTACCCCATTTAGTGGGGGTAGAGCCTACTTGCAAGTTTCTCCGACCTTCACAAAAAAAGTTATTCAAGAATATCTCCTCAGATTTGGGGGAATTTCGTCGGTCGACCTCTTCCGAAGGTCGTACAAGCTCGGGGATGGTACCAATCGATCCGCAGGACCCAAATTAGTCCAGATGCAACCACTTTCCAAGTCTCTCCGACCTTCACAAAAAAAGTTATTCAAGAATATCTCTTTCTCCTATGTGCTTTCATCCCTAACCCTAACCCTAACCCTTCCGAAAGTCGGAGAAGCTCAAGGATGGTACCGATCGATGCGCGCTACCCCATTTAGTGGGGGTAGAGCCTACTTGCAAGTCTCTCCGACCTTCACAAAAAAAGTTATTCAAGAATATCTCTTTCTCCTATGTGCTTTCATCCCTAACCCTAACCCTAACCCTTCCGAAAGTCGGAGAAGCTCAAGGATGGTACCGATCGATGCGCGCTACCCCATTTAGTGGGGGTAGAGCCTACTTGCAAGTCTCTCCGACCTTCACAAAAAAAGTTATTCAAGAATATCTCTTTCTCCTATGTGCTTTCATCCCTAACCCTAACCCTAACCCTTCCGAAAGTCGGAGAAGCTCAAGGATGGTACTGATCGATGCGCGCAACCCCATTTAGTGGGGGTAGAGCCTACTTGCAAGTCTCTCCGACCTTCACAAAAAAAGTTATTCAAGAATATCTCCTCAGATTTGGGGGAATTTCGTCGGTCGACCTCTTCCGAAGGTCGTACAAGCTCGGGGATGGTACCAATCGATCCGCAGGACCCAAATTAGTCCAGATGCAACCACTTTCCAAGTCTCTCCGACCTTCACAAAAAAAGTTATTCAAGAATATCTCTTTCTCCTATGTGCTTTCATCCCTAACCCTAACCCTAACCCTTCCGAAAGTCGGAGAAGCTCAAGGATGGTACCGATCGATGCGCGCTACCCCATTTAGTGGGGGTAGAGCCTACTTGCAAGTCTCTCCGACCTTCACAAAAAAAGTTATTCAAGAATATCTCTTTCTCCTATGTGCTTTCATCCCTAACCCTAACCCTAACCCTTCCGAAAGTCGGAGAAGCTCAAGGATGGTACCGATCGATGCGCGCTACCCAATTTAGTGGGGGTAGAGCCTACTTGCAAGTCTCTCCGACCTTCACAAAAAAAGTTATTCAAGAATATCTCTTTCTCCTATGTGCTTTCATCCCTAACCCTAACCCTAACCCTTCCGAAAGTCGGAGAAGCTCAAGGATGGTACCGATCGATGCGCGCTACCCCATTTAGTGGGGGTAGAGCCTACTTGCAAGTTTCTCCGACCTTCACAAAAAAAGTTATTCAAGAATATCTCCTCAGATTTGGGGGAATTTCGTCGGTCGACCTCTTCCGAAGGTCGTACAAGCTCGGGGATGGTACCAATCGATCCGCAAGACCCAAATTAGTCCAGATGCAACCACTTTCCAAGTCTCTCCGACCTTCACAAAAAAAGTTATTCAAGAATATCTCTTTCTCCTATGTGCTTTCATCCCTAACCCTAACCCTAACCCTTCCGAAAGTCGGAGAAGCTCAAGGATGGTACCGATCGATGCGCGCTACCCCATTTAGTGGGGGTAGAGCCTACTTGCAAGTTTCTCCGACCTTCACAAAAAAAGTTATTCAAGAATATCTCCTCAGATTTGGGGGAATTTCGTCGGTCGACCTCTTCCGAAGGTCGTACAAGCTCGGGGATGGTACCAATCGATCCGCAGGACCCAAATTAGTCCAGATGCAACCACTTTCCAAGTCTCTCCGACCTTCACAAAAAAAGTTATTCAAGAATATCTCTTTCTCCTATGTGCTTTCATCCCTAACCCTAACCCTAACCCTTCCGAAAGTCGGAGAAGCTCAAGGATGGTACCGATCGATGCGCGCTACCCCATTTAGTGGGGGTAGAGCCTACTTGCAAGTCTCTCCGACCTTCACAAAAAAAGTTATTCAAGAATATCTCTTTCTCCTATGTGCTTTCATCCCTAACCCTAACCCTAACCCTTCCGAAAGTCGGAGAAGCTCAAGGATGGTACCGATCGATGCGCGCTACCCCATTTAGTGGGGGTAGAGCCTACTTGCAAGTCTCTCCGACCTTCACAAAAAAAGTTATTCAAGAATATCTCTTTCTCCTATGTGCTTTCATCCCTAACCCTAACCCTAACCCTTCCGAAAGTCGGAGAAGCTCAAGGATGGTACTGATCGATGCGCGCAACCCCATTTAGTGGGGGTAGAGCCTACTTGCAAGTCTCTCCGACCTTCACAAAAAAAGTTATTCAAGAATATCTCCTCAGATTTGGGGGAATTTCGTCGGTCGACCTCTTCCGAAGGTCGTACAAGCTCGGGGATGGTACCAATCGATCCGCAGGACCCAAATTAGTCCAGATGCAACCACTTTCCAAGTCTCTCCGACCTTCACAAAAAAAGTTATTCAAGAATATCTCTTTCTCCTATGTGCTTTCATCCCTAACCCTAACCCTAACCCTTCCGAAAGTCGGAGAAGCTCAAGGATGGTACCGATCGATGCGCGCTACCCCATTTAGTGGGGGTAGAGCCTACTTGCAAGTCTCTCCGACCTTCACAAAAAAAGTTATTCAAGAATATCTCTTTCTCCTATGTGCTTTCATCCCTAACCCTAACCCTAACCCTTCCGAAAGTCGGAGAAGCTCAAGGATGGTACCGATCGATGCGCGCTACCCAATTTAGTGGGGGTAGAGCCTACTTGCAAGTCTCTCCGACCTTCACAAAAAAAGTTATTCAAGAATATCTCTTTCTCCTATGTGCTTTCATCCCTAACCCTAACCCTAACCCTTCCGAAAGTCGGAGAAGCTCAAGGATGGTACCGATCGATGCGCGCTACCCCATTTAGTGGGGGTAGAGCCTACTTGCAAGTTTCTCCGACCTTCACAAAAAAAGTTATTCAAGAATATCTCCTCAGATTTGGGGGAATTTCGTCGGTCGACCTCTTCCGAAGGTCGTACAAGCTCGGGGATGGTACCAATCGATCCGCAAGACCCAAATTAGTCCAGATGCAACCACTTTCCAAGTCTCTCCGACCTTCACAAAAAAAGTTATTCAAGAATATCTCTTTCTCCTATGTGCTTTCATCCCTAACCCTAACCCTAACCCTTCCGAAAGTCGGAGAAGCTCAAGGATGGTACCGATCGATGCGCGCTACCCCATTTAGTGGGGGTAGAGCCTACTTGCAAGTCTCTCCGACCTTCACAAAAAAAGTTATTCAAGAATATCTCTTTCTCCTATGTGCTTTCATCCCTAACCCTAACCCTAACCCTTCCGAAAGTCGGAGAAGCTCAAGGATGGTACTGATCGATGCGCGCAACCCCATTTAGTGGGGGTAGAGCCTACTTGCAAGTCTCTCCGACCTTCACAAAAAAAGTTATTCAAGAATATCTCCTCAGATTTGGGGGAATTTCGTCGGTCGACCTCTTCCGAAGGTCGTACAAGCTCGGGGATGGTACCAATCGATCCGCAGGACCCAAATTAGTCCAGATGCAACCACTTTCCAAGTCTCTCCGACCTTCACAAAAAAAGTTATTCAAGAATATCTCTTTCTCCTATGTGCTTTCATCCCTAACCCTAACCCTAACCCTTCCGAAAGTCGGAGAAGCTCAAGGATGGTACCGATCGATGCGCGCTACCCCATTTAGTGGGGGTAGAGCCTACTTGCAAGTCTCTCCGACCTTCACAAAAAAAGTTATTCAAGAATATCTCTTTCTCCTATGTGCTTTCATCCCTAACCCTAACCCTAACCCTTCCGAAAGTCGGAGAAGCTCAAGGATGGTACCGATCGATGCGCGCTACCCAATTTAGTGGGGGTAGAGCCTACTTGCAAGTCTCTCCGACCTTCACAAAAAAAGTTATTCAAGAATATCTCTTTCTCCTATGTGCTTTCATCCCTAACCCTAACCCTAACCCTTCCGAAAGTCGGAGAAGCTCAAGGATGGTACCGATCGATGCGCGCTACCCCATTTAGTGGGGGTAGAGCCTACTTGCAAGTTTCTCCGACCTTCACAAAAAAAGTTATTCAAGAATATCTCCTCAGATTTGGGGGAATTTCGTCGGTCGACCTCTTCCGAAGGTCGTACAAGCTCGGGGATGGTACCAATCGATCCGCAAGACCCAAATTAGTCCAGATGCAACCACTTTCCAAGTCTCTCCGACCTTCACAAAAAAAGTTATTCAAGAATATCTCTTTCTCCTATGTGCTTTCATCCCTAACCCTAACCCTAACCCTTCCGAAAGTCGGAGAAGCTCAAGGATGGTACCGATCGATGCGCGCTACCCCATTTAGTGGGGGTAGAGCCTACTTGCAAGTCTCTCCGACCTTCACAAAAAAAGTTATTCAAGAATATCTCTTTCTCCTATGTGCTTTCATCCCTAACCCTAACCCTTCCGAAAGTCGGAGAAGCTCAAGGATGGTACCGATCGATGCGCGCTACCCCATTTAGTGGGGGTAGAGCCTACTTGCAAGTCTCTCCGACCTTCACAAAAAAAGTTATTCAAGAATATCTCTTTCTCCTATGTGCTTTCATCCCTAACCCTAACCCTAACCCTTCCGAAAGTCGGAGAAGCTCAAGGATGGTACTGATCGATGCGCGCAACCCCATTTAGTGGGGGTAGAGCCTACTTGCAAGTCTCTCCGACCTTCACAAAAAAAGTTATTCAAGAATATCTCCTCAGATTTGGGGGAATTTCGTCGGTCGACCTCTTCCGAAGGTCGTACAAGCTCGGGGATGGTACCAATCGATCCGCAGGACCCAAATTAGTCCAGATGCAACCACTTTCCAAGTCTCTCCGACCTTCACAAAAAAAGTTATTCAAGAATATCTCTTTCTCCTATGTGCTTTCATCCCTAACCCTAACCCTAACCCTTCCGAAAGTCGGAGAAGCTCAAGGATGGTACCGATCGATGCGCGCTACCCCATTTAGTGGGGGTAGAGCCTACTTGCAAGTCTCTCCGACCTTCACAAAAAAAGTTATTCAAGAATATCTCCTCAGATTTGGGGGAATTTCGTCGGTCGACCTCTTCCGAAGGTCGTACAAGCTCGGGGATGGTACCAATCGATCCGCAAGACCCAAATTAGTCCAGATGCAACCACTTTCCAAGTCTCTCCGACCTTCACAAAAAAAGTTATTCAAGAATATCTCTTTCTCCTATGTGCTTTCATCCCTAACCCTAACCCTAACCCTTCCGAAAGTCGGAGAAGCTCAAGGATGGTACCGATCGATGCGCGCTACCCCATTTAGTGGGGGTAGAGCCTACTTGCAAGTCTCTCCGACCTTCACAAAAAAAGTTATTCAAGAATATCTCTTTCTCCTATGTGCTTTCATCCCTAACCCTAACCCTTCCGAAAGTCGGAGAAGCTCAAGGATGGTACCGATCGATGCGCGCTACCCCATTTAGTGGGGGTAGAGCCTACTTGCAAGTCTCTCCGACCTTCACAAAAAAAGTTATTCAAGAATATCTCTTTCTCCTATGTGCTTTCATCCCTAACCCTAACCCTAACCCTTCCGAAAGTCGGAGAAGCTCAAGGATGGTACTGATCGATGCGCGCAACCCCATTTAGTGGGGGTAGAGCCTACTTGCAAGTCTCTCCGACCTTCACAAAAAAAGTTATTCAAGAATATCTCCTCAGATTTGGGGGAATTTCGTCGGTCGACCTCTTCCGAAGGTCGTACAAGCTCGGGGATGGTACCAATCGATCCGCAGGACCCAAATTAGTCCAGATGCAACCACTTTCCAAGTCTCTCCGACCTTCACAAAAAAAGTTATTCAAGAATATCTCTTTCTCCTATGTGCTTTCATCCCTAACCCTAACCCTAACCCTTCCGAAAGTCGGAGAAGCTCAAGGATGGTACCGATCGATGCGCGCTACCCCATTTAGTGGGGGTAGAGCCTACTTGCAAGTCTCTCCGACCTTCACAAAAAAAGTTATTCAAGAATATCTCTTTCTCCTATGTGCTTTCATCCCTAACCCTAACCCTAACCCTTCCGAAAGTCGGAGAAGCTCAAGGATGGTACCGATCGATGCGCGCTACCCCATTTAGTGGGGGTAGAGCCTACTTGCAAGTCTCTCCGACCTTCACAAAAAAAGTTATTCAAGAATATCTCTTTCTCCTATGTGCTTTCATCCCTAACCCTAACCCTAACCCTTCCGAAAGTCGGAGAAGCTCAAGGATGGTACCGATCGATGCGCGCTACCCCATTTAGTGGGGGTAGAGCCTACTTGCAAGTCTCTCCGACCTTCACAAAAAAAGTTATTCAAGAATATCTCCTCAGATTTGGGGGAATTTCGTCGGTCGACCTCTTCCGAAGGTCGTACAAGCTCGGGGATGGTACCAATCGATCCGCAAGACCCAAATTAGTCCAGATGCAACCACTTTCCAAGTCTCTCCGACCTTCACAAAAAAAGTTATTCAAGAATATCTCTTTCTCCTATGTGCTTTCATCCCTAACCCTAACCCTAACCCTTCCGAAAGTCGGAGAAGCTCAAGGATGGTACCGATCGATGCGCGCTACCCCATTTAGTGGGGGTAGAGCCTACTTGCAAGTCTCTCCGACCTTCACAAAAAAAGTTATTCAAGAATATCTCTTTCTCCTATGTGCTTTCATCCCTAACCCTAACCCTTCCGAAAGTCGGAGAAGCTCAAGGATGGTACCGATCGATGCGCGCTACCCCATTTAGTGGGGGTAGAGCCTACTTGCAAGTCTCTCCGACCTTCACAAAAAAAGTTATTCAAGAATATCTCTTTCTCCTATGTGCTTTCATCCCTAACCCTAACCCTAACCCTTCCGAAAGTCGGAGAAGCTCAAGGATGGTACTGATCGATGCGCGCAACCCCATTTAGTGGGGGTAGAGCCTACTTGCAAGTCTCTCCGACCTTCACAAAAAAAGTTATTCAAGAATATCTCCTCAGATTTGGGGGAATTTCGTCGGTCGACCTCTTCCGAAGGTCGTACAAGCTCGGGGATGGTACCAATCGATCCGCAGGACCCAAATTAGTCCAGATGCAACCACTTTCCAAGTCTCTCCGACCTTCACAAAAAAAGTTATTCAAGAATATCTCTTTCTCCTATGTGCTTTCATCCCTAACCCTAACCCTAACCCTTCCGAAAGTCGGAGAAGCTCAAGGATGGTACCGATCGATGCGCGCTACCCCATTTAGTGGGGGTAGAGCCTACTTGCAAGTCTCTCCGACCTTCACAAAAAAAGTTATTCAAGAATATCTCTTTCTCCTATGTGCTTTCATCCCTAACCCTAACCCTTCCGAAAGTCGGAGAAGCTCAAGGATGGTACCGATCGATGCGCGCTACCCCATTTAGTGGGGGTAGAGCCTACTTGCAAGTCTCTCCGACCTTCACAAAAAAAGTTATTCAAGAATATCTCTTTCTCCTATGTGCTTTCATCCCTAACCCTAACCCTAACCCTTCCGAAAGTCGGAGAAGCTCAAGGATGGTACTGATCGATGCGCGCAACCCCATTTAGTGGGGGTAGAGCCTACTTGCAAGTCTCTCCGACCTTCACAAAAAAAGTTATTCAAGAATATCTCCTCAGATTTGGGGGAATTTCGTCGGTCGACCTCTTCCGAAGGTCGTACAAGCTCGGGGATGGTACCAATCGATCCGCAGGACCCAAATTAGTCCAGATGCAACCACTTTCCAAGTCTCTCCGACCTTCACAAAAAAAGTTATTCAAGAATATCTCTTTCTCCTATGTGCTTTCTTCCCTAACCCTAACCCTAACCCTTCCGAAAGTCGGAGAAGCTCAAGGATGGTACCGATCGATGCGCGCTACCCCATTTAGTGGGGGTAGAGCCTACTTGCAAGTCTCTCCGACCTTCACAAAAAAAGTTATTCAAGAATATCTCTTTCTCCTATGTGCTTTCATCCCTAACCCTAACCCTAACCCTTCCGAAAGTCGGAGAAGCTCAAGGATGGTACCGATCGATGCGCGCTACCCCATTTAGTGGGGGTAGAGCCTACTTGCAAGTTTCTCCGACCTTCACAAAAAAAGTTATTCAAGAATATCTCCTCAGATTTGGGGGAATTTCGTCGGTCGACCTCTTCCGAAGGTCGTACAAGCTCGGGGATGGTACCAATCGATCCGCAGGACCCAAATTAGTCCAGATGCAACCACTTTCCAAGTCTCTCCGACCTTCACAAAAAAAGTTATTCAAGAATATCTCTTTCTCCTATGTGCTTTCATCCCTAACCCTAACCCTAACCCTTCCGAAAGTCGGAGAAGCTCAAGGATGGTACCGATCGATGCGCGCTACCCCATTTAGTGGGGGTAGAGCCTACTTGCAAGTCTCTCCGACCTTCACAAAAAAAGTTATTCAAGAATATCTCTTTCTCCTATGTGCTTTCATCCCTAACCCTAACCCTAACCCTTCCGAAAGTCGGAGAAGCTCAAGGATGGTACCGATCGATGCGCGCTACCCCATTTAGTGGGGGTAGAGCCTACTTGCAAGTCTCTCAGACCTTCACAAAAAAAGTTATTCAAGAATATCTCTTTCTCCTATGTGCTTTCATCCCTAACCCTAACCCTAACCCTTCCGAAAGTCGGAGAAGCTCAAGGATGGTACTGATCGATGCGCGCAACCCCATTTAGTGGGGGTAGAGCCTACTTGCAAGTCTCTCCGACCTTCACAAAAAAAGTTATTCAAGAATATCTCTTTCTCCTATGTGCTTTCATCCCTAACCCTAACCCTAACCCTTCCGAAAGTCGGAGAAGCTCAAGGATGGTACCGATCGATGCGCGCTACCCCATTTAGTGGGGGTAGAGCCTACTTGCAAGTCTCTCCGACCTTCACAAAAAAAGTTATTCAAGAATATCTCTTTCTCCTATGTGCTTTCATCCCTAACCCTAACCCTAACCCTTCCGAAAGTCGGAGAAGCTCAAGGATGGTACCGATCGATGCGCGCTACCCCATTTAGTGGGGGTAGAGCCTACTTGCAAGTCTCTCAGACCTTCACAAAAAAAGTTATTCAAGAATATCTCTTTCTCCTATGTGCTTTCATCCCTAACCCTAACCCTAACCCTTCCGAAAGTCGGAGAAGCTCAAGGATGGTACTGATCGATGCGCGCAACCCCATTTAGTGGGGGTAGAGCCTACTTGCAAGTCTCTCCGACCTTCACAAAAAAAGTTATTCAAGAATATCTCCTCAGATTTGGGGGAATTTCGTCGGTCGACCTCTTCCGAAGGTCGTACAAGCTCGGGGATGGTACCAATCGATCCGCAGGACCCAAATTAGTCCAGATGCAACCACTTTCCAAGTCTCTCCGACCTTCACAAAAAAAGTTATTCAAGAATATCTCTTTCTCCTATGTGCTTTCTTCCCTAACCCTAACCCTAACCCTTCCGAAAGTCGGAGAAGCTCAAGGATGGTACCGATCGATGCGCGCTACCCCATTTAGTGGGGGTAGAGCCTACTTGCAAGTCTCTCCGACCTTCACAAAAAAAGTTATTCAAGAATATCTCTTTCTCCTATGTGCTTTCATCCCTAACCCTAACCCTTCCGAAAGTCGGAGAAGCTCAAGGATGGTACCGATCGATGCGCGCTACCCCATTTAGTGGGGGTAGAGCCTACTTGCAAGTCTCTCCGACCTTCACAAAAAAAGTTATTCAAGAATATCTCTTTCTCCTATGTGCTTTCATCCCTAACCCTAACCCTAACCCTTCCGAAAGTCGGAGAAGCTCAAGGATGGTACTGATCGATGCGCGCAACCCCATTTAGTGGGGGTAGAGCCTACTTGCAAGTCTCTCCGACCTTCACAAAAAAAGTTATTCAAGAATATCTCCTCAGATTTGGGGGAATTTCGTCGGTCGACCTCTTCCGAAGGTCGTACAAGCTCGGGGATGGTACCAATCGATCCGCAGGACCCAAATTAGTCCAGATGCAACCACTTTCCAAGTCTCTCCGACCTTCACAAAAAAAGTTATTCAAGAATATCTCTTTCTCCTATGTGCTTTCATCCCTAACCCTAACCCTAACCCTTCCGAAAGTCGGAGAAGCTCAAGGATGGTACCGATCGATGCGCGCTACCCCATTTAGTGGGGGTAGAGCCTACTTGCAAGTCTCTCCGACCTTCACAAAAAAAGTTATTCAAGAATATCTCTTTCTCCTATGTGCTTTCATCCCTAACCCTAACCCTAACCCTTCCGAAAGTCGGAGAAGCTCAAGGATGGTACCGATCGATGCGCGCTACCCCATTTAGTGGGGGTAGAGCCTACTTGCAAGTCTCTCCGACCTTCACAAAAAAAGTTATTCAAGAATATCTCTTTCTCCTATGTGCTTTCATCCCTAACCCTAACCCTAACCCTTCCGAAAGTCGGAGAAGCTCAAGGATGGTACCGATCGATGCGCGCTACCCCATTTAGTGGGGGTAGAGCCTACTTGCAAGTCTCTCCGACCTTCACAAAAAAAGTTATTCAAGAATATCTCTTTCTCCTATGTGCTTTCATCCCTAACCCTATCCCTAACCCTTCCGAAAGTCGGAGAAGCTCAAGGATGGTACTGATCGATGCGCGCAACCCCATTTAGTGGGGGTAGAGCCTACTTGCAAGTCTCTCCGACCTTCACAAAAAAAGTTATTCAAGAATATCTCCTCAGATTTGGGGGAATTTCGTCGGTCGACCTCTTCCGAAGGTCGTACAAGCTCGGGGATGGTACCAATCGATCCGCAGGACCCAAATTAGTCCAGATGCAACCACTTTCCAAGTCTCTCCGACCTTCACAAAAAAAGTTATTCAAGAATATCTCTTTCTCCTATGTGCTTTCATCCCTAACCCTAACCCTAACCCTTCCGAAAGTCGGAGAAGCTCAAGGATGGTACCGATCGATGCGCGCTACCCCATTTAGTGGGGGTAGAGCCTACTTGCAAGTTTCTCCGACCTTCACAAAAAAAGTTATTCAAGAATATCTCCTCAGATTTGGGGGAATTTCGTCGGTCGACCTCTTCCGAAGGTCGTACAAGCTCGGGGATGGTACCAATCGATCCGCAGGACCCAAATTAGTCCAGATGCAACCACTTTCCAAGTCTCTCCGACCTTCACAAAAAAAGTTATTCAAGAATATCTCTTTCTCCTATGTGCTTTCATCCCTAACCCTAACCCTAACCCTTCCGAAAGTCGGAGAAGCTCAAGGATGGTACCGATCGATGCGCGCTACCCCATTTAGTGGGGGTAGAGCCTACTTGCAAGTCTCTCCGACCTTCACAAAAAAAGTTATTCAAGAATATCTCTTTCTCCTATGTGCTTTCATCCCTAACCCTAACCCTAACCCTTCCGAAAGTCGGAGAAGCTCAAGGATGGTACCGATCGATGCGCGCTACCCCATTTAGTGGGGGTAGAGCCTACTTGCAAGTCTCTCCGACCTTCACAAAAAAAGTTATTCAAGAATATCTCTTTCTCCTATGTGCTTTCATCCCTAACCCTAACCCTAACCCTTCCGAAAGTCGGAGAAGCTCAAGGATGGTACTGATCGATGCGCGCAACCCCATTTAGTGGGGGTAGAGCCTACTTGCAAGTCTCTCCGACCTTCACAAAAAAAGTTATTCAAGAATATCTCCTCAGATTTGGGGGAATTTCGTCGGTCGACCTCTTCCGAAGGTCGTACAAGCTCGGGGATGGTACCAATCGATCCGCAGGACCCAAATTAGTCCAGATGCAACCACTTTCCAAGTCTCTCCGACCTTCACAAAAAAAGTTATTCAAGAATATCTCTTTCTCCTATGTGCTTTCATCCCTAACCCTAACCCTAACCCTTCCGAAAGTCGGAGAAGCTCAAGGATGGTACCGATCGATGCGCGCTACCCCATTTAGTGGGGGTAGAGCCTACTTGCAAGTCTCTCCGACCTTCACAAAAAAAGTTATTCAAGAATATCTCTTTCTCCTATGTGCTTTCATCCCTAACCCTAACCCTAACCCTTCCGAAAGTCGGAGAAGCTCAAGGATGGTACCGATCGATGCGCGCTACCCAATTTAGTGGGGGTAGAGCCTACTTGCAAGTCTCTCCGACCTTCACAAAAAAAGTTATTCAAGAATATCTCTTTCTCCTATGTGCTTTCATCCCTAACCCTAACCCTAACCCTTCCGAAAGTCGGAGAAGCTCAAGGATGGTACCGATCGATGCGCGCTACCCCATTTAGTGGGGGTAGAGCCTACTTGCAAGTTTCTCCGACCTTCACAAAAAAAGTTATTCAAGAATATCTCCTCAGATTTGGGGGAATTTCGTCGGTCGACCTCTTCCGAAGGTCGTACAAGCTCGGGGATGGTACCAATCGATCCGCAAGACCCAAATTAGTCCAGATGCAACCACTTTCCAAGTCTCTCCGACCTTCACAAAAAAAGTTATTCAAGAATATCTCTTTCTCCTATGTGCTTTCATCCCTAACCCTAACCCTAACCCTTCCGAAAGTCGGAGAAGCTCAAGGATGGTACCGATCGATGCGCGCTACCCCATTTAGTGGGGGTAGAGCCTACTTGCAAGTTTCTCCGACCTTCACAAAAAAAGTTATTCAAGAATATCTCCTCAGATTTGGGGGAATTTCGTCGGTCGACCTCTTCCGAAGGTCGTACAAGCTCGGGGATGGTACCAATCGATCCGCAGGACCCAAATTAGTCCAGATGCAACCACTTTCCAAGTCTCTCCGACCTTCACAAAAAAAGTTATTCAAGAATATCTCTTTCTCCTATGTGCTTTCATCCCTAACCCTAACCCTAACCCTTCCGAAAGTCGGAGAAGCTCAAGGATGGTACCGATCGATGCGCGCTACCCCATTTAGTGGGGGTAGAGCCTACTTGCAAGTCTCTCCGACCTTCACAAAAAAAGTTATTCAAGAATATCTCTTTCTCCTATGTGCTTTCATCCCTAACCCTAACCCTAACCCTTCCGAAAGTCGGAGAAGCTCAAGGATGGTACCGATCGATGCGCGCTACCCCATTTAGTGGGGGTAGAGCCTACTTGCAAGTCTCTCCGACCTTCACAAAAAAAGTTATTCAAGAATATCTCTTTCTCCTATGTGCTTTCATCCCTAACCCTAACCCTAACCCTTCCGAAAGTCGGAGAAGCTCAAGGATGGTACTGATCGATGCGCGCAACCCCATTTAGTGGGGGTAGAGCCTACTTGCAAGTCTCTCCGACCTTCACAAAAAAAGTTATTCAAGAATATCTCCTCAGATTTGGGGGAATTTCGTCGGTCGACCTCTTCCGAAGGTCGTACAAGCTCGGGGATGGTACCAATCGATCCGCAGGACCCAAATTAGTCCAGATGCAACCACTTTCCAAGTCTCTCCGACCTTCACAAAAAAAGTTATTCAAGAATATCTCTTTCTCCTATGTGCTTTCATCCCTAACCCTAACCCTAACCCTTCCGAAAGTCGGAGAAGCTCAAGGATGGTACCGATCGATGCGCGCTACCCCATTTAGTGGGGGTAGAGCCTACTTGCAAGTCTCTCCGACCTTCACAAAAAAAGTTATTCAAGAATATCTCTTTCTCCTATGTGCTTTCATCCCTAACCCTAACCCTAACCCTTCCGAAAGTCGGAGAAGCTCAAGGATGGTACCGATCGATGCGCGCTACCCAATTTAGTGGGGGTAGAGCCTACTTGCAAGTCTCTCCGACCTTCACAAAAAAAGTTATTCAAGAATATCTCTTTCTCCTATGTGCTTTCATCCCTAACCCTAACCCTAACCCTTCCGAAAGTCGGAGAAGCTCAAGGATGGTACCGATCGATGCGCGCTACCCCATTTAGTGGGGGTAGAGCCTACTTGCAAGTTTCTCCGACCTTCACAAAAAAAGTTATTCAAGAATATCTCCTCAGATTTGGGGGAATTTCGTCGGTCGACCTCTTCCGAAGGTCGTACAAGCTCGGGGATGGTACCAATCGATCCGCAAGACCCAAATTAGTCCAGATGCAACCACTTTCCAAGTCTCTCCGACCTTCACAAAAAAAGTTATTCAAGAATATCTCTTTCTCCTATGTGCTTTCATCCCTAACCCTAACCCTAACCCTTCCGAAAGTCGGAGAAGCTCAAGGATGGTACCGATCGATGCGCGCTACCCCATTTAGTGGGGGTAGAGCCTACTTGCAAGTCTCTCCGACCTTCACAAAAAAAGTTATTCAAGAATATCTCTTTCTCCTATGTGCTTTCATCCCTAACCCTAACCCTAACCCTTCCGAAAGTCGGAGAAGCTCAAGGATGGTACTGATCGATGCGCGCAACCCCATTTAGTGGGGGTAGAGCCTACTTGCAAGTCTCTCCGACCTTCACAAAAAAAGTTATTCAAGAATATCTCCTCAGATTTGGGGGAATTTCGTCGGTCGACCTCTTCCGAAGGTCGTACAAGCTCGGGGATGGTACCAATCGATCCGCAGGACCCAAATTAGTCCAGATGCAACCACTTTCCAAGTCTCTCCGACCTTCACAAAAAAAGTTATTCAAGAATATCTCTTTCTCCTATGTGCTTTCATCCCTAACCCTAACCCTAACCCTTCCGAAAGTCGGAGAAGCTCAAGGATGGTACCGATCGATGCGCGCTACCCCATTTAGTGGGGGTAGAGCCTACTTGCAAGTCTCTCCGACCTTCACAAAAAAAGTTATTCAAGAATATCTCTTTCTCCTATGTGCTTTCATCCCTAACCCTAACCCTAACCCTTCCGAAAGTCGGAGAAGCTCAAGGATGGTACCGATCGATGCGCGCTACCCAATTTAGTGGGGGTAGAGCCTACTTGCAAGTCTCTCCGACCTTCACAAAAAAAGTTATTCAAGAATATCTCTTTCTCCTATGTGCTTTCATCCCTAACCCTAACCCTAACCCTTCCGAAAGTCGGAGAAGCTCAAGGATGGTACCGATCGATGCGCGCTACCCCATTTAGTGGGGGTAGAGCCTACTTGCAAGTTTCTCCGACCTTCACAAAAAAAGTTATTCAAGAATATCTCCTCAGATTTGGGGGAATTTCGTCGGTCGACCTCTTCCGAAGGTCGTACAAGCTCGGGGATGGTACCAATCGATCCGCAAGACCCAAATTAGTCCAGATGCAACCACTTTCCAAGTCTCTCCGACCTTCACAAAAAAAGTTATTCAAGAATATCTCTTTCTCCTATGTGCTTTCATCCCTAACCCTAACCCTAACCCTTCCGAAAGTCGGAGAAGCTCAAGGATGGTACCGATCGATGCGCGCTACCCCATTTAGTGGGGGTAGAGCCTACTTGCAAGTCTCTCCGACCTTCACAAAAAAAGTTATTCAAGAATATCTCTTTCTCCTATGTGCTTTCATCCCTAACCCTAACCCTTCCGAAAGTCGGAGAAGCTCAAGGATGGTACCGATCGATGCGCGCTACCCCATTTAGTGGGGGTAGAGCCTACTTGCAAGTCTCTCCGACCTTCACAAAAAAAGTTATTCAAGAATATCTCTTTCTCCTATGTGCTTTCATCCCTAACCCTAACCCTAACCCTTCCGAAAGTCGGAGAAGCTCAAGGATGGTACTGATCGATGCGCGCAACCCCATTTAGTGGGGGTAGAGCCTACTTGCAAGTCTCTCCGACCTTCACAAAAAAAGTTATTCAAGAATATCTCCTCAGATTTGGGGGAATTTCGTCGGTCGACCTCTTCCGAAGGTCGTACAAGCTCGGGGATGGTACCAATCGATCCGCAGGACCCAAATTAGTCCAGATGCAACCACTTTCCAAGTCTCTCCGACCTTCACAAAAAAAGTTATTCAAGAATATCTCTTTCTCCTATGTGCTTTCATCCCTAACCCTAACCCTAACCCTTCCGAAAGTCGGAGAAGCTCAAGGATGGTACCGATCGATGCGCGCTACCCCATTTAGTGGGGGTAGAGCCTACTTGCAAGTCTCTCCGACCTTCACAAAAAAAGTTATTCAAGAATATCTCCTCAGATTTGGGGGAATTTCGTCGGTCGACCTCTTCCGAAGGTCGTACAAGCTCGGGGATGGTACCAATCGATCCGCAAGACCCAAATTAGTCCAGATGCAACCACTTTCCAAGTCTCTCCGACCTTCACAAAAAAAGTTATTCAAGAATATCTCTTTCTCCTATGTGCTTTCATCCCTAACCCTAACCCTAACCCTTCCGAAAGTCGGAGAAGCTCAAGGATGGTACCGATCGATGCGCGCTACCCCATTTAGTGGGGGTAGAGCCTACTTGCAAGTCTCTCCGACCTTCACAAAAAAAGTTATTCAAGAATATCTCTTTCTCCTATGTGCTTTCATCCCTAACCCTAACCCTTCCGAAAGTCGGAGAAGCTCAAGGATGGTACCGATCGATGCGCGCTACCCCATTTAGTGGGGGTAGAGCCTACTTGCAAGTCTCTCCGACCTTCACAAAAAAAGTTATTCAAGAATATCTCTTTCTCCTATGTGCTTTCATCCCTAACCCTAACCCTAACCCTTCCGAAAGTCGGAGAAGCTCAAGGATGGTACTGATCGATGCGCGCAACCCCATTTAGTGGGGGTAGAGCCTACTTGCAAGTCTCTCCGACCTTCACAAAAAAAGTTATTCAAGAATATCTCCTCAGATTTGGGGGAATTTCGTCGGTCGACCTCTTCCGAAGGTCGTACAAGCTCGGGGATGGTACCAATCGATCCGCAGGACCCAAATTAGTCCAGATGCAACCACTTTCCAAGTCTCTCCGACCTTCACAAAAAAAGTTATTCAAGAATATCTCTTTCTCCTATGTGCTTTCATCCCTAACCCTAACCCTAACCCTTCCGAAAGTCGGAGAAGCTCAAGGATGGTACCGATCGATGCGCGCTACCCCATTTAGTGGGGGTAGAGCCTACTTGCAAGTCTCTCCGACCTTCACAAAAAAAGTTATTCAAGAATATCTCTTTCTCCTATGTGCTTTCATCCCTAACCCTAACCCTAACCCTTCCGAAAGTCGGAGAAGCTCAAGGATGGTACCGATCGATGCGCGCTACCCCATTTAGTGGGGGTAGAGCCTACTTGCAAGTCTCTCCGACCTTCACAAAAAAAGTTATTCAAGAATATCTCTTTCTCCTATGTGCTTTCATCCCTAACCCTAACCCTAACCCTTCCGAAAGTCGGAGAAGCTCAAGGATGGTACCGATCGATGCGCGCTACCCCATTTAGTGGGGGTAGAGCCTACTTGCAAGTCTCTCCGACCTTCACAAAAAAAGTTATTCAAGAATATCTCTTTCTCCTATGTGCTTTCATCCCTAACCCTAACCCTAACCCTTCCGAAAGTCGGAGAAGCTCAAGGATGGTACTGATCGATGCGCGCAACCCCATTTAGTGGGGGTAGAGCCTACTTGCAAGTCTCTCCGACCTTCACAAAAAAAGTTATTCAAGAATATCTCCTCAGATTTGGGGGAATTTCGTCGGTCGACCTCTTCCGAAGGTCGTACAAGCTCGGGGATGGTACCAATCGATCCGCAGGACCCAAATTAGTCCAGATGCAACCACTTTCCAAGTCTCTCCGACCTTCACAAAAAAAGTTATTCAAGAATATCTCTTTCTCCTATGTGCTTTCATCCCTAACCCTAACCCTAACCCTTCCGAAAGTCGGAGAAGCTCAAGGATGGTACCGATCGATGCGCGCTACCCCATTTAGTGGGGGTAGAGCCTACTTGCAAGTCTCTCCGACCTTCACAAAAAAAGTTATTCAAGAATATCTCTTTCTCCTATGTGCTTTCATCCCTAACCCTAACCCTAACCCTTCCGAAAGTCGGAGAAGCTCAAGGATGGTACCGATCGATGCGCGCAACCCCATTTAGTGGGGGTAGAGCCTACTTGCAAGTCTCTCCGACCTTCACAAAAAAAGTTATTCAAGAATATCTCCTCAGATTTGGGGGAATTTCGTCGGTCGACCTCTTCCGAAGGTCGTACAAGCTCGGGGATGGTACCAATCGATCCGCAGGACCCAAATTAGTCCAGATGCAACCACTTTCCAAGTCTCTCCGACCTTCACAAAAAAAGTTATTCAAGAATATCTCTTTCTCCTATGTGCTTTCATCCCTAACCCTAACCCTAACCCTTCCGAAAGTCGGAGAAGCTCAAGGATGGTACCGATCGATGCGCGCTACCCCATTTAGTGGGGGTAGAGCCTACTTGCAAGTCTCTCCGACCTTCACAAAAAAAGTTATTCAAGAATATCTCTTTCTCCTATGTGCTTTCATCCCTAACCCTAACCCTAACCCTTCCGAAAGTCGGAGAAGCTCAAGGATGGTACCGATCGATGCGCGCTACCCCATTTAGTGGGGGTAGAGCCTACTTGCAAGTCTCTCCGACCTTCACAAAAAAAGTTATTCAAGAATATCTCTTTCTCCTATGTGCTTTCATCCCTAACCCTAACCCTAACCCTTCCGAAAGTCGGAGAAGCTCAAGGATGGTACTGATCGATGCGCGCATCCCCATTTAGTGGGGGTAGAGCCTACTTGCAAGTCTCTCCGACCTTCACAAAAAAAGTTATTCAAGAATATCTCCTCAGATTTGGGGGAATTTCGTCGGTCGACCTCTTCCGAAGGTCGTACAAGCTCGGGGATGGTACCAATCGATCCGCAGGACCCAAATTAGTCCAGATGCAACCACTTTCCAAGTCTCTCCGACCTTCACAAAAAAAGTTATTCAAGAATATCTCTTTCTCCTATGTGCTTTCTTCCCTAACCCTAACCCTAACCCTTCCGAAAGTCGGAGAAGCTCAAGGATGGTACCGATCGATGCGCGCTACCCCATTTAGTGGGGGTAGAGCCTACTTGCAAGTCTCTCCGACCTTCACAAAAAAAGTTATTCAAGAATATCTCTTTCTCCTATGTGCTTTCATCCCTAACCCTAACCCTAACCCTTCCGAAAGTCGGAGAAGCTCAAGGATGGTACCGATCGATGCGCGCAACCCCATTTAGTGGGGGTAGAGCCTACTTGCAAGTCTCTCCGACCTTCCAAAAAAAGTTATTCAAGAATATCTCCTCAGATTTGGGGGAATTTCGTCGGTCGACCTCTTCCGAAGGTCGTACAAGCTCGGGGATGGTACCAATCGATCCGCAGGACCCAAATTAGTCCAGATGCAACCACTTTCCAAGTCTCTCCGACCTTCACAAAAAAAGTTATTCAAGAATATCTCTTTCTCCTATGTGCTTTCATCCCTAACCCTAACCCTAACCCTTCCGAAAGTCGGAGAAGCTCAAGGATGGTACCGATCGATGCGCGCTACCCCATTTAGTGGGGGTAGAGCCTACTTGCAAGTCTCTCCGACCTTCACAAAAAAAGTTATTCAAGAATATCTCTTTCTCCTATGTGCTTTCATCCCTAACCCTAACCCTAACCCTTCCGAAAGTCGGAGAAGCTCAAGGATGGTACCGATCGATGTGCGCTACCCCATTTAGTGGGGGTAGAGCCTACTTGCAAGTCTCTCCGACCTTCACAAAAAAAGTTATTCAAGAATATCTCTTTCTCCTATGTGCTTTCATCCCTAACCCTAACCCTAACCCTTCCGAAAGTCGGAGAAGCTCAAGGATGGTACTGATCGATGCGCGCAACCCCATTTAGTGGGGGTAGAGCCTACTTGCAAGTCTCTCCGACCTTCACAAAAAAAGTTATTCAAGAATATCTCCTCAGATTTGGGGGAATTTCGTCGGTCGACCTCTTCCGAAGGTCGTACAAGCTCGGGGATGGTACCAATCGATCCGCAGGACCCAAATTAGTCCAGATGCAACCACTTTCCAAGTCTCTCCGACCTTCACAAAAAAAGTTATTCAAGAATATCTCTTTCTCCTATGTGCTTTCTTCCCTAACCCTAACCCTAACCCTTCCGAAAGTCGGAGAAGCTCAAGGATGGTACCGATCGATGCGCGCTACCCCATTTAGTGGGGGTAGAGCCTACTTGCAAGTCTCTCCGACCTTCACAAAAAAAGTTATTCAAGAATATCTCTTTCTCCTATGTGCTTTCATCCCTAACCCTAACCCTAACCCTTCCGAAAGTCGGAGAAGCTCAAGGATGGTACCGATCGATGCGCGCAACCCCATTTAGTGGGGGTAGAGCCTACTTGCAAGTCTCTCCGACCTTCACAAAAAAAGTTATTCAAGAATATCTCCTCAGATTTGGGGGAATTTCGTCGGTCGACCTCTTCCGAAGGTCGTACAAGCTCGGGGATGGTACCAATCGATCCGCAGGACCCAAATTAGTCCAGATGCAACCACTTTCCAAGTCTCTCCGACCTTCACAAAAAAAGTTATTCAAGAATATCTCTTTCTCCTATGTGCTTTCATCCCTAACCCTAACCCTAACCCTTCCGAAAGTCGGAGAAGCTCAAGGATGGTACCGATCGATGCGCGCTACCCCATTTAGTGGGGGTAGAGCCTACTTGCAAGTCTCTCCGACCTTCACAAAAAAAGTTATTCAAGAATATCTCCTCAGATTTGGGGGAATTTCGTCGGTCGACCTCTTCCGAAGGTCGTACAAGCTCGGGGATGGTACCAATCGATCCGCAGGACCCAAATTAGTCCAGATGCAACCACTTTCCAAGTCTCTCCGACCTTCACAAAAAAAGTTATTCAAGAATATCTCTTTCTCCTATGTGCTTTCATCCCTAACCCTAACCCTAACCCTTCCGAAAGTCGGAGAAGCTCAAGGATGGTACCGATCGATGAGCGCTACCCCATTTAGTGGGGGTAGAGCCTACTTGCAAGTCTCTCCGACCTTCACAAAAAAAGTTATTCAAGAATATCTCTTTCTCCTATGTGCTTTCATCCCTAACCCTAACCCTAACCCTTCCGAAAGTCGGAGAAGCTCAAGGATGGTACCGATCGATGCGCGCTACCCCATTTAGTGGGGGTAGAGCCTACTTGCAAGTCTCTCCGACCTTCACAAAAAAAGTTATTCAAGAATATCTCTTTCTCCTATGTGCTTTCATCCCTAACCCTAACCCTAACCCTTCCGAAAGTCGGAGAAGCTCAAGGATGGTACCGATCGATGCGCGCTACCCCATTTAGTGGGGGTAGAGCCTACTTGCAAGTCTCTCCGACCTTCACAAAAAAAGTTATTCAAGAATATCTCTTTCTCCTATGTGCTTTCATCCCTAACCCTAACCCTAACCCTTCCGAAAGTCGGAGAAGCTCAAGGATGGTACTGATCGATGCGCGCAACCCCATTTAGTGGGGGTAGAGCCTACTTGCAAGTCTCTCCGACCTTCACAAAAAAAGTTATTCAAGAATATCTCCTCAGATTTGGGGGAATTTCGTCGGTCGACCTCTTCCGAAGGTCGTACAAGCTCGGGGATGGTACCAATCGATCCGCAGGACCCAAATTAGTCCAGATGCAACCACTTTCCAAGTCTCTCCGACCTTCACAAAAAACGTTATTCAAGAATATCTCTTTCTCCTATGTGCTTTCATCCCTAACCCTAACCCTAACCCTTCCGAAAGTCGGAGAAGCTCAAGGATGGTACCGATCGATGCGCGCTACCCCATTTAGTGGGGGTAGAGCCTACTTGCAAGTCTCTCCGACCTTCACAAAAAAAGTTATTCAAGAATATCTCTTTCTCCTATGTGCTTTCATCCCTAACCCTAACCCTAACCCTTCCGAAAGTCGGAGAAGCTCAAGGATGGTACCGATCGATGCGCGCAACCCCATTTAGTGGGGGTAGAGCCTACTTGCAAGTCTCTCCGACCTTCACAAAAAAAGTTATTCAAGAATATCTCCTCAGATTTGGGGGAATTTCGTCGGTCGACCTCTGCCGAAGGTCGTACAAGCTCGGGGATGGTACCAATCGATCCGCAGGACCCAAATTAGTCCAGATGCAACCACTTTCCAAGTCTCTCCGACCTTCACAAAAAAAGTTATTCAAGAATATCTCTTTCTCCTATGTGCTTTCATCCCTAACCCTAACCCTAACCCTTCCGAAAGTCGGAGAAGCTCAGGGATGGTACCGATCGATGTGCGCTACCCCATTTAGTGGGGGTAGAGCCTACTTGCAAGTCTCTCCGACCTTCACAAAAAAAGTTATTCAAGAATATCTCCTCAGATTTGGGGGAATTTCGTCGGTCGACCTCTTCCGAAGGTCGTACAAGCTCGGGGATGGTACCAATCGATCCGCAGGACCCAAATTAGTCCAGATGCAACCACTTTCCAAGTCTCTCCGACCTTCACAAAAAAAGTTATTCAAGAATATCTCTTTCTCCTATGTGCTTTCATCCCTAACCCTAACCCTAACCCTTCCGAAAGTCGGAGAAGCTCAAGGATGGTACCGATCGATGCGCGCTACCCCATTTAGTGGGGGTAGAGCCTACTTGCAAGTCTCTCCGACCTTCACAAAAAAAGTTATTCAAGAATATCTCTTTCTCCTATGTGCTTTCATCCCTAACCCTAACCCTAACCCTTCCGAAAGTCGGAGAAGCTCAAGGATGGTACCGATCGATGCGCGCTACCCCATTTAGTGGGGGTAGAGCCTACTTGCAAGTCTCTCCGACCTTCACAAAAAAAGTTATTCAAGAATATCTCTTTCTCCTATGTGCTTTCATCCCTAACCCTAACCCTAACCCTTCCGAAAGTCGGAGAAGCTCAAGGATGGTACCGATCGATGCGCGCTACCCCATTTAGTGGGGGTAGAGCCTACTTGCAAGTCTCTCCGACCTTCACAAAAAAAGTTATTCAAGAATATCTCTTTCTCCTATGTGCTTTCATCCCTAACCCTAACCCTAACCCTTCCGAAAGTCGGAGAAGCTCAAGGATGGTACTGATCGATGCGCGCAACCCCATTTAGTGGGGGTAGAGCCTACTTGCAAGTCTCTCCGACCTTCACAAAAAAAGTTATTCAAGAATATCTCCTCAGATTTGGGGGAATTTCGTCGGTCGACCTCTTCCGAAGGTCGTACAAGCTCGGGGATGGTACCAATCGATCCGCAGGACCCAAATTAGTCCAGATGCAACCACTTTCCAAGTCTCTCCGACCTTCACAAAAAACGTTATTCAAGAATATCTCTTTCTCCTATGTGCTTTCATCCCTAACCCTAACCCTAACCCTTCCGAAAGTCGGAGAAGCTCAAGGATGGTACCGATCGATGCGCGCTACCCCATTTAGTGGGGGTAGAGCCTACTTGCAAGTCTCTCCGACCTTCACAAAAAAAGTTATTCAAGAATATCTCTTTCTCCTATGTGCTTTCATCCCTAACCCTAACCCTAACCCTTCCGAAAGTCGGAGAAGCTCAAGGATGGTACCGATCGATGCGCGCAACCCCATTTAGTGGGGGTAGAGCCTACTTGCAAGTCTCTCCGACCTTTACAAAAAAAGTTATTCAAGAATATCTCCTCAGATTTGGGGGAATTTCGTCGGTCGACCTCTTCCGAAGGTCGTACAAGCTCGGGGATGGTACCAATCGATCCGCAGGACCCAAATTAGTCCAGATGCAACCACTTTCCAAGTCTCTCCGACCTTCACAAAAAAAGTTATTCAAGAATATCTCTTTCTCCTATGTGCTTTCATCCCTAACCCTAACCCTAACCCTTCCGAAAGTCGGAGAAGCTCAAGGATGGTACCGATCGATGCGCGCTACCCCATTTAGTGGGGGTAGAGCCTACTTGCAAGTCTCTCCGACCTTCACAAAAAAAGTTATTCAAGAATATCTCCTCAGATTTGGGGGAATTTCGTCGGTCGACCTCTTCCGAAGGTCGTACAAGCTCGGGGATGGTACCAATCGATCCGCAGGACCCAAATTAGTCCAGATGCAACCACTTTCCAAGTCTCTCCGACCTTCACAAAAAAAGTTATTCAAGAATATCTCTTTCTCCTATGTGCTTTCATCCCTAACCCTAACCCTAACCCTTCCGAAAGTCGGAGAAGCTCAAGGATGGTACCGATCGATGCGCGCTACCCCATTTAGTGGGGGTAGAGCCTACTTGCAAGTCTCTCCGACCTTCACAAAAAAAGTTATTCAAGAATATCTCTTTCTCCTATGTGCTTTCATCCCTAACCCTAACCCTAACCCTTCCGAAAGTCGGAGAAGCTCAAGGATGGTACCGATCGATGCGCGCTACCCCATTTAGTGGGGGTAGAGCCTACTTGCAAGTCTCTCCGACCTTCACAAAAAAAGTTATTCAAGAATATCTCTTTCTCCTATGTGCTTTCATCCCTAACCCTAACCCTAACCCTTCCGAAAGTCGGAGAAGCTCAAGGATGGTACCGATCGATGCGCGCTACCCCATTTAGTGGGGGTAGAGCCTACTTGCAAGTCTCTCCGACCTTCACAAAAAAAGTTATTCAAGAATATCTCTTTCTCCTATGTGCTTTCATCCCTAACCCTAACCCTAACCCTTCCGAAAGTCGGAGAAGCTCAAGGATGGTACTGATCGATGCGCGCAACCCCATTTAGTGGGGGTAGAGCCTACTTGCAAGTCTCTCCGACCTTCACAAAAAAAGTTATTCAAGAATATCTCCTCAGATTTGGGGGAATTTCGTCGGTCGACCTCTTCCGAAGGTTGTACAAGCTCGGGGATGGTACCAATCGATCCGCAGGACCCAAATTAGTCCAGATGCAACCACTTTCCAAGTCTCTCCGACCTTCACAAAAAAAGTTATTCAAGAATATCTCTTTCTCCTATGTGCTTTCATCCCTAACCCTAACCCTAACCCTTCCGAAAGTCGGAGAAGCTCAAGGATGGTACCGATCGATGCGCGCTACCCCATTTAGTGGGGGTAGAGCCTACTTGCAAGTCTCTCCGACCTTCACAAAAAAAGTTATTCAAGAATATCTCTTTCTCCTATGTGCTTTCATCCCTAACCCTAACCCTAACCCTTCCGAAAGTCGGAGAAGCTCAAGGATGGTACCGATCGATGCGCGCTACCCCATTTAGTGGGGGTAGAGCCTACTTGCAAGTCTCTCCGACCTTCACAAAAAAAGTTATTCAAGAATATCTCCTCAGATTTGGGGGAATTTCGTCGGTCGACCTCTTCCGAAGGTCGTACAAGCTCGGGGATGGTACCAATCGATCTGCAGGACCCAAATTAGTCCAGATGCAACCACTTTCCAAGTCTCTCCGACCTTCACAAAAAAAGTTATTCAAGAATATCTCTTTCTCCTATGTGCTTTCATCCCTAACCCTAACCCTAACCCTTCCGAAAGTCGGAAAAGCTCAAGGATGGTACCGATCGATGCGCGCTACCCCATTTAGTGGGGGTAGAGCCTACTTGCAAGTCTCTCCGACCTTCACAAAAAAAGTTATTCAAGAATATCTCTTTCTCCTATGTGCTTTCATCCCTAACCCTAACCCTAACCCTTCCGAAAGTCGGAGAAGCTCAAGGATGGTACCGATCGATGTGCGCTACCCCATTTAGTGGGGGTAGAGCCTACTTGCAAGTCTCTCCGACCTTCACAAAAAAAGTTATTCAAGAATATCTCTTTCTCCTATGTGCTTTCATCCCTAACCCTAACCCTAACCCTTCCGAAAGTCGGAGAAGCTCAAGGATGGTACCGATCGATGCGCGCTACCCCATTTAGTGGGGGTAGAGCCTACTTGCAAGTCTCTCCGACCTTCACAAAAAAAGTTATTCAAGAATATCTCTTTCTCCTATGTGCTTTCATCCCTAACCCTAACCCTAACCCTTCCGAAAGTCGGAGAAGCTCAAGGATGGTACTGATCGATGCGCGCAACCCCATTTAGTGGGGGTAGAGCCTACTTGCAAGTCTCTCCGACCTTCACAAAAAAAGTTATTCAAGAATATCTCCTCAGATTTGGGGGAATTTCGTCGGTCGACCTCTTCCGAAGGTCGTACAAGCTCGGGGATGGTACCAATCGATCCGCAGGACCCAAATTAGTCCAGATGCAACCACTTTCCAAGTCTCTCCGACCTTCACAAAAAAAGTTATTCAAGAATATCTCTTTCTCCTATGTGCTTTCATCCCTAACCCTAACCCTAACCCTTCCGAAAGTCGGAAAAGCTCAAGGATGGTACCGATCGATGCGCGCTACCCCATTTAGTGGGGGTAGAGCCTACTTGCAAGTCTCTCCGACCTTCACAAAAAAAGTTATTCAAGAATATCTCTTTCTCCTATGTGCTTTCATCCCTAACCCTAACCCTAACCCTTCCGAAAGTCGGAGAAGCTCAAGGATGGTACCGATCGATGCGCGCTACCCCATTTAGTGGGGGTAGAGCCTACTTGCAAGTCTCTCCGACCTTCACAAAAAAAGTTATTCAAGAATATCTCCTCAGATTTGGGGGAATTTCGTCGGTCGACCTCTTCCGAAGGTCGTACAAGCTCGGGGATGGTACCAATCGATCCGCAGGACCCAAATTAGTCCAGATGCAACCACTTTCCAAGTCTCTCCGACCTTCACAAAAAAAGTTATTCAAGAATATCTCTTTCTCCTATGTGCTTTCATCCCTAACCCTAACCCTAACCCTTCCGAAAGTCGGAAAAGCTCAAGGATGGTACCGATCGATGCGCGCTACCCCATTTAGTGGGGGTAGAGCCTACTTGCAAGTCTCTCCGACCTTCACAAAAAAAGTTATTCAAGAATATCTCTTTCTCCTATGTGCTTTCATCCCTAACCCTAACCCTAACCCTTCCGAAAGTCGGAGAAGCTCAAGGATGGTACCGATCGATGCGCGCTACCCCATTTAGTGGGGGTAGAGCCTACTTGCAAGTCTCTCCGACCTTCACAAAAAAAGTTATTCAAGAATATCTCTTTCTCCTATGTGCTTTCATCCCTAACCCTAACCCTAACCCTTCCGAAAGTCGGAGAAGCTCAAGGATGGTACCGATCGATGCGCGCTACCCCATTTAGTGGGGGTAGAGCCTACTTGCAAGTCTCTCCGACCTTCACAAAAAAAGTTATTCAAGAATATCTCTTTCTCCTATGTGCTTTCATCCCTAACCCTAACCCTAACCCTTCCGAAAGTCGGAGAAGCTCAAGGATAGTACTGATCGATGCGCGCAACCCCATTTAGTGGGGGTAGAGCCTACTTGCAAGTCTCTCCGACCTTCACAAAAAAAGTTATTCAAGAATATCTCCTCAGATTTGGGGGAATTTCGTCGGTCGACCTCTTCCGAAGGTCGTACAAGCTCGGGGATGGTACCAATCGATCCGCAGGACCCAAATTAGTCCAGATGCAACCACTTTCCAAGTCTCTCCGACCTTCACAAAAAAAGTTATTCAAGAATATCTCTTTCTCCTATGTGCTTTCATCCCTAACCCTAACCCTAACCCTTCCGAAAGTCGGAGAAGCTCAAGGATGGTACTGATCGATGCGCGCAACCCCATTTAGTGGGGGTAGAGCCTACTTGCAAGTCTCTCCGACCTTCACAAAAAAAGTTATTCAAGAATATCTCCTCAGATTTGGGGGAATTTCGTCGGTCGACCTCTTCCGAAGGTTGTACAAGCTCGGGGATGGTACCAATCGATCCGCAGGACCCAAATTAGTCCAGATGCAACCACTTTCCAAGTCTCTCCGACCTTCACAAAAAAAGTTATTCAAGAATATCTCTTTCTCCTATGTGCTTTCATCCCTAACCCTAACCCTAACCCTTCCGAAAGTCGGAGAAGCTCAAGGATGGTACCGATCGATGCGCGCTACCCCATTTAGTGGGGGTAGAGCCTACTTGCAAGTCTCTCCGACCTTCACAAAAAAAGTTATTCAAGAATATCTCTTTCTCCTATGTGCTTTCATCCCTAACCCTAACCCTAACCCTTCCGAAAGTCGGAGAAGCTCAAGGATGGTACCGATCGATGCGCGCTACCCCATTTAGTGGGGGTAGAGCCTACTTGCAAGTCTCTCCGACCTTCACAAAAAAAGTTATTCAAGAATATCTCCTCAGATTTGGGGGAATTTCGTCGGTCGACCTCTTCCGAAGGTCGTACAAGCTCGGGGATGGTACCAATCGATCTGCAGGACCCAAATTAGTCCAGATGCAACCACTTTCCAAGTCTCTCCGACCTTCACAAAAAAAGTTATTCAAGAATATCTCTTTCTCCTATGTGCTTTCATCCCTAACCCTAACCCTAACCCTTCCGAAAGTCGGAAAAGCTCAAGGATGGTACCGATCGATGCGCGCTACCCCATTTAGTGGGGGTAGAGCCTACTTGCAAGTCTCTCCGACCTTCACAAAAAAAGTTATTCAAGAATATCTCTTTCTCCTATGTGCTTTCATCCCTAACCCTAACCCTAACCCTTCCGAAAGTCGGAGAAGCTCAAGGATGGTACCGATCGATGCGCGCTACCCCATTTAGTGGGGGTAGAGCCTACTTGCAAGTCTCTCCGACCTTCACAAAAAAAGTTATTCAAGAATATCTCTTTCTCCTATGTGCTTTCATCCCTAACCCTAACCCTAACCCTTCCGAAAGTCGGAGAAGCTCAAGGATGGTACCGATCGATGCGCGCTACCCCATTTAGTGGGGGTAGAGCCTACTTGCAAGTCTCTCCGACCTTCACAAAAAAAGTTATTCAAGAATATCTCTTTCTCCTATGTGCTTTCATCCCTAACCCTAACCCTAACCCTTCCGAAAGTCGGAGAAGCTCAAGGATGGTACTGATCGATGCGCGCAACCCCATTTAGTGGGGGTAGAGCCTACTTGCAAGTCTCTCCGACCTTCACAAAAAAAGTTATTCAAGAATATCTCCTCAGATTTGGGGGAATTTCGTCGGTCGACCTCTTCCGAAGGTCGTACAAGCTCGGGGATGGTACCAATCGATCTGCAGGACCCAAATTAGTCCAGATGCAACCACTTTCCAAGTCTCTCCGACCTTCACAAAAAAAGTTATTCAAGAATATCTCTTTCTCCTATGTGCTTTCATCCCTAACCCTAACCCTAACCCTTCCGAAAGTCGGAAAAGCTCAAGGATGGTACCGATCGATGCGCGCTACCCCATTTAGTGGGGGTAGAGCCTACTTGCAAGTCTCTCCGACCTTCACAAAAAAAGTTATTCAAGAATATCTCTTTCTCCTATGTGCTTTCATCCCTAACCCTAACCCTAACCCTTCCGAAAGTCGGAGAAGCTCAAGGATGGTACCGATCGATGCGCGCTACCCCATTTAGTGGGGGTAGAGCCTACTTGCAAGTCTCTCCGACCTTCACAAAAAAAGTTATTCAAGAATATCTCCTCAGATTTGGGGGAATTTCGTCGGTCGACCTCTTCCGAAGGTCGTACAAGCTCGGGGATGGTACCAATCGATCCGCAGGACCCAAATTAGTCCAGATGCAACCACTTTCCAAGTCTCTCCGACCTTCACAAAAAAAGTTATTCAAGAATATCTCTTTCTCCTATGTGCTTTCATCCCTAACCCTAACCCTAACCCTTCCGAAAGTCGGAAAAGCTCAAGGATGGTACCGATCGATGCGCGCTACCCCATTTAGTGGGGGTAGAGCCTACTTGCAAGTCTCTCCGACCTTCACAAAAAAAGTTATTCAAGAATATCTCTTTCTCCTATGTGCTTTCATCCCTAACCCTAACCCTAACCCTTCCGAAAGTCGGAGAAGCTCAAGGATGGTACCGATCGATGCGCGCTACCCCATTTAGTGGGGGTAGAGCCTACTTGCAAGTCTCTCCGACCTTCACAAAAAAAGTTATTCAAGAATATCTCTTTCTCCTATGTGCTTTCATCCCTAACCCTAACCCTAACCCTTCCGAAAGTCGGAGAAGCTCAAGGATGGTACCGATCGATGCGCGCTACCCCATTTAGTGGGGGTAGAGCCTACTTGCAAGTCTCTCCGACCTTCACAAAAAAAGTTATTCAAGAATATCTCTTTCTCCTATGTGCTTTCATCCCTAACCCTAACCCTAACCCTTCCGAAAGTCGGAGAAGCTCAAGGATAGTACTGATCGATGCGCGCAACCCCATTTAGTGGGGGTAGAGCCTACTTGCAAGTCTCTCCGACCTTCACAAAAAAAGTTATTCAAGAATATCTCCTCAGATTTGGGGGAATTTCGTCGGTCGACCTCTTCCGAAGGTCGTACAAGCTCGGGGATGGTACCAATCGATCCGCAGGACCCAAATTAGTCCAGATGCAACCACTTTCCAAGTCTCTCCGACCTTCACAAAAAAAGTTATTCAAGAATATCTCTTTCTCCTATGTGCTTTCATCCCTAACCCTAACCCTAACCCTTCCGAAAGTCGGAAAAGCTCAAGGATGGTACTGATCGATGCGCGCTACCCCATTTAGTGGGGGTAGAGCCTACTTGCAAGTCTCTCCGACCTTCACAAAAAAAGTTATTCAAGAATATCTCTTTCTCCTATGTGCTTTCATCCCTAACCCTAACCCTAACCCTTCCGAAAGTCGGAGAAGCTCAAGGATGGTACCGATCGATGCGCGCTACCCCATTTAGTGGGGGTAGAGCCTACTTGCAAGTCTCTCCGACCTTCACAAAAAAAGTTATTCAAGAATATCTCTTTCTCCTATGTGCTTTCATCCCTAACCCTAACCCTAACCCTTCCGAAAGTCGGAGAAGCTCAAGGATGGTACCGATCGATGCGCGCTACCCCATTTAGTGGGGGTAGAGCCTACTTGCAAGTCTCTCCGACCTTCACAAAAAAAGTTATTCAAGAATATCTCCTCAGATTTGGGGGAATTTCGTCGGTCGACCTCTTCCGAAGGTCGTACAAGCTCGGGGATGGTACCAATCGATCCGCAGGACCCAAATTAGTCCAGATGCAACCACTTTCCAAGTCTCTCCGACCTTCACAAAAAAAGTTATTCAAGAATATCTCTTTCTCCTATGTGCTTTCATCCCTAACCCTAACCCTAACCCTTCCGAAAGTCGGAGAAGCTCAAGGATGGTACCGATCGATGCGCGCTACCCCATTTAGTGGGGGTAGAGCCTACTTGCAAGTCTCTCCGACCTTCACAAAAAAAGTTATTCAAGAATATCTCTTTCTCCTATGTGCTTTCATCCCTAACCCTAACCCTAACCCTTCCGAAAGTCGGAGAAGCTCAAGGATGGTACCGATCGATGCGCGCTACCCCATTTAGTGGGGGTAGAGCCTACTTGCAAGTCTCTCCGACCTTCACAAAAAAAGTTATTCAAGAATATCTCTTTCTCCTATGTGCTTTCATCCCTAACCCTAACCCTAACCCTTCCGAAAGTCGGAGAAGCTCAAGGATGGTACCGATCGATGCGCGCTACCCCATTTAGTGGGGGTAGAGCCTACTTGCAAGTCTCTCCGACCTTCACAAAAAAAGTTATTCAAGAATATCTCTTTCTCCTATGTGCTTTCATCCCTAACCCTAACCCTAACCCTTCCGAAAGTCGGAGAAGCTCAAGGATGGTACTGGTCGATGCGCGCAACCCCATTTAGTGGGGGTAGAGCCTACTTGCAAGTCTCTCCGACCTTCACAAAAAAAGTTATTCAAGAATATCTCCTCAGATTTGGGGGAATTTCGTCGGTCGACCTCTTCCGAAGGTCGTACAAGCTCGGGGATGGTACCAATCGATCCGCAGGACCCAAATTAGTCCAGATGCAACCACTTTCCAAGTCTCTCCGACCTTCACAAAAAAAGTTATTCAAGAATATCTCTTTCTCCTATGTGCTTTCATCCCTAACCCTAACCCTTCCGAAAGTCGGAGAAGCTCAAGGATGGTACCGATCGATGCGCGCTACCCCATTTAGTGGGGGTAGAGCCTACTTGCAAGTTTCTCCGACCTTCACAAAAAAAGTTATTCAAGAATATCTCCTCAGATTTGGGGGAATTTCGTCGGTCGACCTCTTCCGAAGGTCGTACAAGCTCGGGGATGGTACCAATCGATCCGCAGGACCCAAATTAGTCCAGATGCAACCACTTTCCAAGTCTCTCCGACCTTCACAAAAAAAGTTATTCAAGAATATCTCTTTCTCCTATGTGCTTTCATCCCTAACCCTAACCCTAACCCTTCCGAAAGTCGGAGAAGCTCAAGGATGGTACCGATCGATGCGCGCTACCCCATTTAGTGGGGGTAGAGCCTACTTGCAAGTCTCTCCGACCTTCACAAAAAAAGTTATTCAAGAATATCTCTTTCTCCTATGTGCTTTCATCCCTAACCCTAACCCTAACCCTTCCGAAAGTCGGAGAAGCTCAAGGATGGTACCGATCGATGCGCGCTACCCCATTTAGTGGGGGTAGAGCCTACTTGCAAGTCTCTCCGACCTTCACAAAAAAAGTTATTCAAGAATATCTCTTTCTCCTATGTGCTTTCATCCCTAACCCTAACCCTAACCCTTCCGAAAGTCGGAGAAGCTCAAGGATGGTACTGATCGATGCGCACAACCCCATTTAGTGGGGGTAGAGCCTACTTGCAAGTCTCTCCGACCTTCACAAAAAAAGTTATTCAAGAATATCTCCTCAGATTTGGGGGAATTTCGTCGGTCGACCTCTTCCGAAGGTCGTACAAGCTCGGGGATGGTACCAATCGATCCGCAGGACCCAAATTAGTCCAGATGCAACCACTTTCCAAGTCTCTCCGACCTTCACAAAAAAAGTTATTCAAGAATATCTCTTTCTCCTATGTGCTTTCATCCCTAACCCTAACCCTAACCCTTCCGAAAGTCGGAGAAGCTCAAGGATGGTACCGATCGATGCGCGCTACCCCATTTAGTGGGGGTAGAGCCTACTTGCAAGTCTCTCCGACCTTCACAAAAAAAGTTATTCAAGAATATCTCTTTCTCCTATGTGCTTTCATCCCTAACCCTAACCCTAACCCTTCCGAAAGTCGGAGAAGCTCAAGGATGGTACCGATCGATGCGCGCTACCCAATTTAGTGGGGGTAGAGCCTACTTGCAAGTCTCTCCGACCTTCAAAAAAAAAGTTATTCAAGAATATCTCTTTCTCCTATGTGCTTTCATCCCTAACCCTAACCCTTCCGAAAGTCGGAGAAGCTCAAGGATGGTACCGATCGATGCGCGCTACCCCATTTAGTGGGGGTAGAGCCTACTTGCAAGTTTCTCCGACCTTCACAAAAAAAGTTATTCAAGAATATCTCCTCAGATTTGGGGGAATTTCGTCGGTCGACCTCTTCCGAAGGTCGTACAAGCTCAAGGATGGTACCAATCGATCCGCAGGACCCAAATTAGTCCAGATGCAACCACTTTCCAAGTCTCTCCGACCTTCACAAAAAAAGTTATTCAAGAATATCTCTTTCTCCTATGTGCTTTCATCCCTAACCCTAACCCTAACCCTTCCGAAAGTCGGAGAAGCTCAAGGATGGTACCGATCGATGCGCGCTACCCCATTTAGTGGGGGTAGAGCCTACTTGCAAGTCTCTCCGACCTTCACAAAAAAAGTTATTCAAGAATATCTCTTTCTCCTATGTGCTTTCATCCCTAACCCTAACCCTAACCCTTCCGAAAGTCGGAGAAGCTCAAGGATGGTACTGATCGATGCGCGCAACCCCATTTAGTGGGGGTAGAGCCTACTTGCAAGTCTCTCCGACCTTCACAAAAAAAGTTATTCAAGAATATCTCCTCAGATTTGGGGGAATTTCGTCGGTCGACCTCTTCCGAAGGTCGTACAAGCTCGGGGATGGTACCAATCGATCCGCAGGACCCAAATTAGTCCAGATGCAACCACTTTCCAAGTCTCTCCGACCTTCACAAAAAAAGTTATTCAAGAATATCTCTTTCTCCTATGTGCTTTCATCCCTAACCCTAACCCTAACCCTTCCGAAAGTCGGAGAAGCTCAAGGATGGTACCGATCGATGCGCGCTACCCCATTTAGTGGGGGTAGAGCCTACTTGCAAGTCTCTCCGACCTTCACAAAAAAAGTTATTCAAGAATATCTCTTTCTCCTATGTGCTTTCATCCCTAACCCTAACCCTAACCCTTCCGAAAGTCGGAGAAGCTCGAGGATGGTACCGATCGATGCGCGCTACCCCATTTAGTGGGGGTAGAGCCTACTTGCAAGTCTCTCCGACCTTCACAAAAAAAGTTATTCAAGAATATCTCTTTCTCCTATGTGCTTTCATCCCTAACCCTAACCCTAACCCTTCCGAAAGTCGGAGAAGCTCAAGGATGGTACCGATCGATGCGCGCTACCCCATTTAGTGGGGGTAGAGCCTACTTGCAAGTTTCTCCGACCTTTACAAAAAAAGTTATTCAAGAATATCTCCTCAGATTTGGGGGAATTTCGTCGGTCGACCTCTTCCGAAGGTCGTACAAGCTCGGGGATGGTACCAATCGATCCGCAGGACCCAAATTAGTCCAGATGCAACCACTTTCCAAGTCTCTCCGACCTTCACAAAAAAAGTTATTCAAGAATATCTCTTTCTCCTATGTGCTTTCATCCCTAACCCTAACCCTAACCCTTCCGAAAGTCGGAGAAGCTCAAGGATGGTACCGATCGATGCGCGCTACCCCATTTAGTGGGGGTAGAGCCTACTTGCAAGTCTCTCCGACCTTCACAAAAAAAGTTATTCAAGAATATCTCTTTCTCCTATGTGCTTTCATCCCTAACCCTAACCCTTCCGAAAGTCGGAGAAGCTCAAGGATGGTACCGATCGATGCGCGCTACCCCATTTAGTGGGGGTAGAGCCTACTTGCAAGTCTCTCCGACCTTCACAAAAAAAGTTATTCAAGAATATCTCTTTCTCCTATGTGCTTTCATCCCTAACCCTAACCCTTCCGAAAGTCGGAGAAGCTCAAGGATGGTACTGATCGATGTGCGCAACCCCATTTAGTGGGGGTAGAGCCTACTTGCAAGTCTCTCCGACCTTCACAAAAAAAGTTATTCAAGAATATCTCCTCAGATTTGGGGGAATTTCGTCGGTCGACCTCTTCCGAAGGTCGTACAAGCTCGGGGATGGTACCAATCGATCCGCAGGACCCAAATTAGTCCAGATGCAACCACTTTCCAAGTCTCTCCGACCTTCACAAAAAAAGTTATTCAAGAATATCTCTTTCTCCTATGTGCTTTCATCCCTAACCCTAACCCTAACCCTTCCGAAAGTCGGAGAAGCTCAAGGATGGTACCGATCGATGCGCGCTACCCCATTTAGTGGGGGTAGAGCCTACTTGCAAGTCTCTCCGACCTTCACAAAAAAAGTTATTCAAGAATATCTCTTTCTCCTATGTGCTTTCATCCCTAACCCTAACCCTAACCCTTCCGAAAGTCGGAGAAGCTCAAGGATGGTACCGATCGATGCGCGTTACCCCATTTAGTGGGGGTAGAGCCTACTTGCAAGTCTCTCCGACCTTCACAAAAAAAGTTATTCAAGAATATCTCTTTCTCCTATGTGCTTTCATCCCTAACCCTAACCCTAACCCTTCCGAAAGTCGGAGAAGCTCAAGGATGGTACCGATCGATGCGCGCTACCCCATTTAGTGGGGGTAGAGCCTACTTGCAAGTCTCTCCGACCTTCACAAAAAAAGTTATTCAAGAATATCTCTTTCTCCTATGTGCTTTCATCCCTAACCCTAACCCTAACCCTTCCGAAAGTCGGAGAAGCTCAAGGATGGTACTGATCGATGCGCGCAACCCCATTTAGTGGGGGTAGAGCCTACTTGCAAGTCTCTCCGACCTTCACAAAAAAAGTTATTCAAGAATATCTCCTCAGATTTGGGGGAATTTCGTCGGTCGACCTCTTCCGAAGGTCGTACAAGCTCAAGGATGGTACCAATCGATCCGCAGGACCCAAATTAGTCCAGATGCAACCACTTTCCAAGTCTCTCCGACCTTCACAAAAAAAGTTATTCAAGAATATCTCTTTCTCCTATGTGCTTTCATCCCTAACCCTAACCCTAACCCTTCCGAAAGTCGGAGAAGCTCAAGGATGGTACCGATCGATGCGCGCTACCCCATTTAGTGGGGGTAAAGCCTACTTGCAAGTCTCTCCGACCTTCACAAAAAAAGTTATTCAAGAATATCTCTTTCTCCTATGTGCTTTCATCCCTAACCCTAACCCTAACCCTTACGAAAGTCGGAGAAGCTCAAGGATGGTACCGATCGATGCGCGCAACCCCATTTAGTGGGGGTAGAGCCTACTTGCAAGTCTCTCCGACCTTCACAAAAAAAGTTATTCAAGAATATCTCCTCAGATTTGGGGGAATTTCGTCGGTCGACCTCTTCCGAAGGTCGTACAAGCTCGGGGATGGTACCAATCGATCCGCAGGACCCAAATTAGTCCAGATGCAACCACTTTCCAAGTCTCTCCGACCTTCACAAAAAAAGTTATTCAAGAATATCTCTTTCTCCTATGTGCTTTCATCCCTAACCCTAACCCTAACCCTTCCGAAAGTCGGAGAAGCTCAAGGATGGTATCGATCGATGCGCGCTACCCCATTTAGTGGGGGTAGAGCCTACTTGCAAGTCTCTCCGACCTTCACAAAAAAAGTTATTCAAGAATATCTCTTTCTCCTATGTGCTTTCATCCCTAACCCTAACCCTAACCCTTCCGAAAGTCGGAGAAGCTCAAGGATGGTACCGATCGATGCGCGCTACCCCATTTAGTGGGGGTAGAGCCTACTTGCAAGTCTCTCCGACCTTCACAAAAAAAGTTATTCAAGAATATCTCCTCAGATTTGGGGGAATTTCGTCGGTCGACCTCTTCCGAAGGTCGTACAAGCTCGGGGATGGTACCAATCGATCCGCAGGACCCAAATTAGTCCAGATGCAACCACTTTCCAAGTCTCTCCGACCTTCACAAAAAAAGTTATTCAAGAATATCTCTTTCTCCTATGTGCTTTCATCCCTAACCCTAACCCTAACCCTTCCGAAAGTCGGAGAAGCTCAAGGATGGTACCGATCGATGCGCGCTACCCCATTTAGTGGGGGTAGAGCCTACTTGCAAGTCTCTCCGACCTTCACAAAAAAAGTTATTCAAGAATATCTCTTTCTCCTATGTGCTTTCATCCCTAACCCTAACCCTAACCCTTCCGAAAGTCGGAGAAGCTCAAGGATGGTACCGATCGATGCGTGCAACCCCATTTAGTGGGGGTAGAGCCTACTTGCAAGTCTCTCCGACCTTCACAAAAAAAGTTATTCAAGAATATCTCCTCAGATTTGGGGGAATTTCGTCGGTCGACCTCTTCCGAAGGTCGTACAAGCTCGGGGATGGTACCAATCGATCCGCAGGACCCAAATTAGTCCAGATGCAACCACTTTCCAAGTCTCTCCGACCTTCACAAAAAAAGTTATTCAAGAATATCTCTTTCTCCTATGTGCTTTCATCCCTAACCCTAACCCTAACCCTTCCGAAAGTCGGAGAAGCTCAAGGATGGTACCGATCGATGCGCGCAACCCCATTTAGTGGGGGTAGAGCCTACTTGCAAGTCTCTCCGACCTTCACAAAAAAAGTTATTCAAGAATATCTCCTCAGATTTGGGGGAATTTCGTCGGTCGACCTCTTCCGAAGGTCGTACAAGCTCGGGGATGGTACCAATCGATCCGCAGGACCCAAATTAGTCCAGATGCAACCACTTTCCAAGTCTCTCCGACCTTCACAAAAAAAGTTATTCAAGAATATCTCTTTCTCCTATGTGCTTTCATCCCTAACCCTAACCCTAACCCTTCCGAAAGTCGGAGAAGCTCAAGGATGGTACCGATCGATGCGCGCTACCCCATTTAGTGGGGGTAGAGCCTACTTGCAAGTCTCTCCGACCTTCACAAAAAAAGTTATTCAAGAATATCTCTTTCTCCTATGTGCTTTCATCCCTAACCCTAACCCTAACCCTTCCGAAAGTCGGAGAAGCTCAAGGATGGTACCGATCGATGCACGCTACCCCATTTAGTGGGGGTAGAGCCTACTTGCAAGTCTCTCCGACCTTCACAAAAAAAGTTATTCAAGAATATCTCTTTCTCCTATGTGCTTTCATCCCTAACCCTAACCCTAACCCTTCCGAAAGTCGGAGAAGCTCAAGGATGGTACCGATCGATGCGCGTTACCCCATTTAGTGGGGGTAGAGCCTACTTGCAAGTCTCTCCGACCTTCACAAAAAAAGTTATTCAAGAATATCTCTTTCTCCTATGTGCTTTCATCCCTAACCCTAACCCTAACCCTTCCGAAAGTCGGAGAAGCTCAAGGATGGTACTGATCGATGCGCGCAACCCCATTTAGTGGGGGTAGAGCCTACTTGCAAGTCTCTCCGACCTTCACAAAAAAAGTTATTCAAGAATATCTCCTCAGATTTGGGGGAATTTCGTCGGTCGACCTCTTCCGAAGGTCGTACAAGCTCGGGGATGGTACCAATCGATCCGCAGGACCCAAATTAGTCCAGATGCAACCACTTTCCAAGTCTCTCCGACCTTCACAAAAAAAGTTATTCAAGAATATCTCTTTCTCCTATGTGCTTTCATCCCTAACCCTAACCCTAACCCTTCCGAAAGTCGGAGAAGCTCAAGGATGGTACCGATCGATGCGCGCTACCCCATTTAGTGGGGGTAGAGCCTACTTGCAAGTCTCTCCGACCTTCACAAAAAAAGTTATTCAAGAATATCTCTTTCTCCTATGTGCTTTCATCCCTAACCCTAACCCTAACCCTTCCGAAAGTCGGAGAAGCTCAAGGATGGTACCGATCGATGCGCGCAACCCCATTTAGTGGGGGTAGAGCCTACTTGCAAGTCTCTCCGACCTTCACAAAAAAAGTTATTCAAGAATATCTCCTCAGATTTGGGGGAATTTCGTCGGTCGACCTCTTCCGAAGGTCGTACAAGCTCGGGGATGGTACCAATCGATCCGCAGAACCCAAATTAGTCCAGATGCAACCACTTTCCAAGTCTCTCCGACCTTCACAAAAAAAGTTATTCAAGAATATCTCTTTCTCCTATGTGCTTTCATCCCTAACCCTAACCCTAACCCTTCCGAAAGTCGGAGAAGCTCAAGGATGGTACCGATCGATGCGCGCTACCCCATTTAGTGGGGGTAGAGCCTACTTGCAAGTCTCTCCGACCTTCACAAAAAAAGTTATTCAAGAATATCTCCTCAGATTTGGGGGAATTTCGTCGGTCGACCTCTTCCGAAGGTCGTACAAGCTCGGGGATGGTACCAATCGATCCGCAGGACCCAAATTAGTCCAGATGCAACCACTTTCCAAGTCTCTCCGACCTTCACAAAAAAAGTTATTCAAGAATATCTCTTTCTCCTATGTGCTTTCATCCCTAACCCTAACCCTAACCCTTCCGAAAGTCGGAGAAGCTCAAGGATGGTACCGATCGATGCGCGCTACCCCATTTAGTGGGGGTAGAGCCTACTTGCAAGTCTCTCCGACCTTCACAAAAAAAGTTATTCAAGAATATCTCTTTCTCCTATGTGCTTTCATCCCTAACCCTAACCCTAACCCTTCCGAAAGTCGGAGAAGCTCAAGGATGGTACCGATCGATGCGCGCTACCTCATTTAGTGGGGGTAGAGCCTACTTGCAAGTCTCTCCGACCTTCACAAAAAAAGTTATTCAAGAATATCTCTTTCTCCTATGTGCTTTCATCCCTAACCCTAACCCTAACCCTTCCGAAAGTCGGAGAAGCTCAAGGATGGTACCGATCGATGCGCGCTACCCCATTTAGTGGGGGTAGAGCCTACTTGCAAGTCTCTCCGACCTTCACAAAAAAAGTTATTCAAGAATATCTCTTTCTCCTATGTGCTTTCATCCCTAACCCTAACCCTTCCGAAAGTCGGAGAAGCTCAAGGATGGTACTGATCGATGCGCGCAACCCCATTTAGTGGGGGTAGAGCCTACTTGCAAGTCTCTCCGACCTTCACAAAAAAAGTTATTCAAGAATATCTCCTCAGATTTGGGGGAATTTCGTCGGTCGACCTCTTCCGAAGGTTGTACAAGCTCGGGGATGGTACCAATCGATCCGCAGGACCCAAATTAGTCCAGATGCAACCACTTTCCAAGTCTCTCCGACCTTCACAAAAAAAGTTATTCAAGAATATCTCTTTCTCCTATGTGCTTTCATCCCTAACCCTAACCCTAACCCTTCCGAAAGTCGGAGAAGCTCAAGGATGGTACCGATCGATGCGCGCTACCCCATTTAGTGGGGGTAGAGCCTACTTGCAAGTCTCTCCGACCTTCACAAAAAAAGTTATTCAAGAATATCTCTTTCTCCTATGTGCTTTCATCCCTAACCCTAACCCTAACCCTTCCGAAAGTCGGAGAAGCTCAAGGATGGTACCGATCGATGCGCGTTACCCCATTTAGTGGGGGTAGAGCCTACTTGCAAGTCTCTCCGACCTTCACAAAAAAAGTTATTCAAGAATATCTCCTCAGATTTGGGGGGATTTCGTCGGTCGACCTCTTCCGAAGGTCGTACAAGCTCGGGGATGGTACCAATCGATCCGCAGGACCCAAATTAGTCCAGATGCAACCACTTTCCAAGTCTCTCCGACCTTCACAAAAAAAGTTATTCAAGAATATCTCTTTCTCCTATGTGCTTTCATCCCTAACCCTAACCCTAACCCTTCCGAAAGTCGGAAAAGCTCAAGGATGGTACCGATCGATGCGCGCTACCCCATTTAGTGGGGGTAGAGCCTACTTGCAAGTCTCTCCGACCTTCACAAAAAAAGTTATTCAAGAATATCTCTTTCTCCTATGTGCTTTCATCCCTAACCCTAACCCTAACCCTTCCGAAAGTCGGAGAAGCTCAAGGATGGTACCGATCGATGCGCGCTACCCCATTTAGTGGGGGTAGAGCCTACTTGCAAGTCTCTCCGACCTTCACAAAAAAAGTTATTCAAGAATATCTCTTTCTCCTATGTGCTTTCATCCCTAACCCTAACCCTAACCCTTCCGAAAGTCGGAGAAGCTCAAGGATGGTACCGATCGATGCGCGCTACCCCATTTAGTGGGGGTAGAGCCTACTTGCAAGTCTCTCCGACCTTCACAAAAAAAGTTATTCAAGAATATCTCTTTCTCCTATGTGCTTTCATCCCTAACCCTAACCCTTCCGAAAGTCGGAGAAGCTCAAGGATGGTACTGATCGATGCGCGCAACCCCATTTAGTGGGGGTAGAGCCTACTTGCAAGTCTCTCCGACCTTCACAAAAAAAGTTATTCAAGAATATCTCCTCAGATTTGGGGGAATTTCGTCGGTCGACCTCTTCCGAAGGTCGTACAAGCTCGGGGATGGTACCAATCGATCCGCAGGACCCAAATTAGTCCAGATGCAACCACTTTCCAAGTCTCTCCGACCTTCACAAAAAAAGTTATTCAAGAATATCTCTTTCTCCTATGTGCTTTCATCCCTAACCCTAACCCTAACCCTTCCGAAAGTCGGAGAAGCTCAAGGATGGTACCGATCGATGCGCGCTACCCCATTTAGTGGGGGTAGAGCCTACTTGCAAGTCTCTCCGACCTTCACAAAAAAAGTTATTCAAGAATATCTCTTTCTCCTATGTGCTTTCATCCCTAACCCTAACCCTAACCCTTCCGAAAGTCGGAGAAGCTCAAGGATGGTACCGATCGATGCGCGCTACCCCATTTAGTGGGGGTAGAGCCTACTTGCAAGTCTCTCCGACCTTCACAAAAAAAGTTATTCAAGAATATCTCTTTCTCCTATGTGCTTTCATCCCTAACCCTAACCCTAACCCTTCCGAAAGTCGGAGAAGCTCAAGGATGGTACCGATCGATGCGCGCTACCCCATTTAGTGGGGGTAGAGCCTACTTGCAAGTCTCTCCGACCTTCACAAAAAAAGTTATTCAAGAATATCTCCTCAGATTTGGGGGAATTTCGTCGGTCGACCTCTTCCGAAGGTCGTACAAGCTCGGGGATGGTACCAATCGATCCGCAGGACCCAAATTAGTCCAGATGCAACCACTTTCCAAGTCTCTCCGACCTTCACAAAAAAAGTTATTCAAGAATATCTCTTTCTCCTATGTGCTTTCATCCCTAACCCTAACCCTAACCCTTCCGAAAGTCGGAGAAGCTCAAGGATGGTACCGATCGATGCGCGCTACCCCATTTAGTGGGGGTAGAGCCTACTTGCAAGTTTCTCCGACCTTCACAAAAAAAGTTATTCAAGAATATCTCCTCAGATTTGGGGGAATTTCGTCGGTCGACCTCTTCCGAAGGTCGTACAAGCTCGGGGATGGTACCAATCGATCCGCAGGACCCAAATTAGTCCAGATGCAACCACTTTCCAAGTCTCTCCGACCTTCACAAAAAAAGTTATTCAAGAATATCTCTTTCTCCTATGTGCTTTCATCCCTAACCCTAACCCTAACCCTTCCGAAAGTCGGAGAAGCTCAAGGATGGTACCGATCGATGCGCGCTACCCCATTTAGTGGGGGTAGAGCCTACTTGCAAGTCTCTCCGACCTTCACAAAAAAAGTTATTCAAGAATATCTCTTTCTCCTATGTGCTTTCATCCCTAACCCTAACCCTTCCGAAAGTCGGAGAAGCTCAAAGATGGTACCGATCGATGCGCGCTACCCCATTTAGTGGGGGTAGAGCCTACTTGCAAGTCTCTCCGACCTTCACAAAAAAAGTTATTCAAGAATATCTCTTTCTCCTATGTGCTTTCATCCCTAACCCTAACCCTAACCCTTCCGAAAGTCGGAGAAGCTCAAGGATGGTACTGATCGATGCGCGCAACCCCATTTAGTGGGGGTAGAGCCTACTTGCAAGTCTCTCCGACCTTCACAAAAAAAGTTATTCAAGAATATCTCCTCAGATTTGGGGGAATTTCGTCGGTCGACCTCTTCCGAAGGTCGTACAAGCTCGGGGATGGTACCAATCGATCCGCAGGACCCAAATTAGTCCAGATGCAACCACTTTCCAAGTCTCTCCGACCTTCACAAAAAAAGTTATTCAAGAATATCTCTTTCTCCTATGTGCTTTCATCCCTAACCCTAACCCTAACCCTTCCGAAAGTCGGAGAAGCTCAAGGATGGTACCGATCGATGCGCGCTACCCCATTTAGTGGGGGTAGAGCCTACTTGCAAGTCTCTCCGACCTTCACAAAAAAAGTTATTCAAGAATATCTCTTTCTCCTATGTGCTTTCATCCCTAACCCTAACCCTAACCCTTCCGAAAGTCGGAGAAGCTCAAGGATGGTACCGATCGATGCGCGCTACCCCATTTAGTGGGGGTAGAGCCTACTTGCAAGTCTCTCCGACCTTCACAAAAAAAGTTATTCAAGAATATCTCTTTCTCCTATGTGCTTTCATCCCTAACCCTAACCCTAACCCTTCCGAAAGTCGGAGAAGCTCAAGGATGGTACCGATCGATGCGTGCTACCCCATTTAGTGGGGGTAGAGCCTACTTGCAAGTTTCTCCGACCTTCACAAAAAAAGTTATTCAAGAATATCTCCTCAGATTTGGGGGAATTTCGTCGGTCGACCTCTTCCGAAGGTCGTACAAGCTCGGGGATGGTACCAATCGATCCGCAGGACCCAAATTAGTCCAGATGCAACCACTTTCCAAGTCTCTCCGACCTTCACAAAAAAAGTTATTCAAGAATATCTCTTTCTCCTATGTGCTTTCATCCCTAACCCTAACCCTAACCCTTCCGAAAGTCGGAGAAGCTCAAGGATGGTACCGATCGATGCGCGCTACCCCATTTAGTGGGGGTAGAGCCTACTTGCAAGTCTCTCCGACCTTCACAAAAAAAGTTATTCAAGAATATCTCTTTCTCCTATGTGCTTTCATCCCTAACCCTAACCCTAACCCTTCCGAAAGTCGGAGAAGCTCAAGGATGGTACCGATCGATGCGCGCTACCCCATTTAGTGGGGGTAGAGCCTACTTGCAAGTCTCTCCGACCTTCACAAAAAAAGTTATTCAAGAATATCTCTTTCTCCTATGTGCTTTCATCCCTAACCCTAACCCTAACCCTTCCGAAAGTCGGAGAAGCTCAAGGATGGTACTGGTCGATGCGCGCAACCCCATTTAGTGGGGGTAGAGCCTACTTGCAAGTCTCTCCGACCTTCACAAAAAAAGTTATTCAAGAATATCTCCTCAGATTTGGGGGAATTTCGTCGGTCGACCTCTTCCGAAGGTCGTACAAGCTCGGGGATGGTACCAATCGATCCGCAGGACCCAAATTAGTCCAGATGCAACCACTTTCCAAGTCTCTCCGACCTTCACAAAAAAAGTTATTCAAGAATATCTCTTTCTCCTATGTGCTTTCATCCCTAACCCTAACCCTAACCCTTCCGAAAGTCGGAGAAGCTCAAGGATGGTACCGATCGATGCGCGCTACCCCATTTAGTGGGGGTAGAGCCTACTTGCAAGTTTCTCCGACCTTCACAAAAAAAGTTATTCAAGAATATCTCCTCAGATTTGGGGGAATTTCGTCGGTCGACCTCTTCCGAAGGTCGTACAAGCTCGGGGATGGTACCAATCGATCTGCAGGACCCAAATTAGTCCAGATGCAACCACTTTCCAAGTCTCTCCGACCTTCACAAAAAAAGTTATTCAAGAATATCTCTTTCTCCTATGTGCTTTCATCCCTAACCCTAACCCTAACCCTTCCGAAAGTCGGAGAAGCTCAAGGATGGTACCGATCGATGCGCGCTACCCTATTTAGTGGGGGTAGAGCCTACTTGCAAGTCTCTCCGACCTTCACAAAAAAAGTTATTCAAGAATATCTCTTTCTCCTATGTGCTTTCATCCCTAACCCTAACCCTAACCCTTCCGAAAGTCGGAGAAGCTCAAGGATGGTACCGATCGATGCGCGCTACCCCATTTAGTGGGGGTAGAGCCTACTTGCAAGTCTCTCCGACCTTCACAAAAAAAGTTATTCAAGAATATCTCTTTCTCCTATGTGCTTTCATCCCTAACCCTAACCCTAACCCTTCCGAAAGTCGGAGAAGCTCAAGGATGGTACTGATCGATGCGCGCAACCCCATTTAGTGGGGGTAGAGCCTACTTGCAAGTCTCTCCGACCTTCACAAAAAAAGTTATTCAAGAATATCTCCTCAGATTTGGGGGAATTTCGTCGGTCGACCTCTTCCGAAGGTCGTACAAGCTCGGGGATGGTACCAATCGATCCGCAGGACCCAAATTAGTCCAGATGCAACCACTTTCCAAGTCTCTCCGACCTTCACAAAAAAAGTTATTCAAGAATATCTCTTTCTCCTATGTGCTTTCATCCCTAACCCTAACCCTAACCCTTCCGAAAGTCGGAGAAGCTCAAGGATGGTACCGATCGATGCGCGCTACCCCATTTAGTGGGGGTAGAGCCTACTTGCAAGTCTCTCCGACCTTCACAAAAAAAGTTATTCAAGAATATCTCTTTCTCCTATGTGCTTTCATCCCTAACCCTAACCCTAACCCTTCCGAAAGTCGGAGAAGCTCAAGGATGGTACCGATCGATGCGCGCTACCCCATTTAGTGGGGGTAGAGCCTACTTGCAAGTCTCTCCGACCTTCACAAAAAAAGTTATTCAAGAATATCTCTTTCTCCTATGTGCTTTCATCCCTAACCCTAACCCTAACCCTTCCGAAAGTCGGAGAAGCTCAAGGATGGTACCGATCGATGCGCGCTACCCCATTTAGTGGGGGTAGAGCCTACTTGCAAGTTTCTCCGACCTTCACAAAAAAAGTTATTCAAGAATATCTCCTCAGATTTGGGGGAATTTCGTCGGTCGACCTCTTCCGAAGGTCGTACAAGCTCGGGGATGGTACCAATCGATCCGCAGGACCCAAATTAGTCCAGATGCAACCACTTTCCAAGTCTCTCCGACCTTCACAAAAAAAGTTATTCAAGAATATCTCTTTCTCCTATGTGCTTTCATCCCTAACCCTAACCCTAACCCTTCCGAAAGTCGGAGAAGCTCAAGGATGGTACCGATCGATGCGCGCTACCCCATTTAGTGGGGGTAAAGCCTACTTGCAAGTCTCTCCGACCTTCACAAAAAAAGTTATTCAAGAATATCTCTTTCTCCTATGTGCTTTCATCCCTAACCCTAACCCTTCCGAAAGTCGGAGAAGCTCAAGGATGGTACCGATCGATGCGCGCTACCCCATTTAGTGGGGGTAGAGCCTACTTGCAAGTCTCTCCGACCTTCACAAAAAAAGTTATTCAAGAATATCTCTTTCTCCTATGTGCTTTCATCCCTAACCCTAACCCTAACCCTTCCGAAAGTCGGAGAAGCTCAAGGATGGTACTGATCGATGCGCGCAACCCCATTTAGTGGGGGTAGAGCCTACTTGCAAGTCTCTCCGACCTTCACAAAAAAAGTTATTCAAGAATATCTCCTCAGATTTGGGGGAATTTCGTCGGTCGACCTCTTCCGAAGGTCGTACAAGCTCGGGGATGGTACCAATCGATCCGCAGGACCCAAATTAGTCCAGATGCAACCACTTTCCAAGTCTCTCCGACCTTCACAAAAAAAGTTATTCAAGAATATCTCTTTCTCCTATGTGCTTTCATCCCTAACCCTAACCCTAACCCTTCCGAAAGTCGGAGAAGCTCAAGGATGGTACCGATCGATGCGCGCTACCCCATTTAGTGGGGGTAGAGCCTACTTGCAAGTCTCTCCGACCTTCACAAAAAAAGTTATTCAAGAATATCTCTTTCTCCTATGTGCTTTCATCCCTAACCCTAACCCTAACCCTTCCGAAAGTCGGAGAAGCTCAAGGATGGTACCGATCGATGCGCGCTACCCCATTTAGTGGGGGTAGAGCCTACTTGCAAGTCTCTCCGACCTTCACAAAAAAAGTTATTCAAGAATATCTCTTTCTCCTATGTGCTTTCATCCCTAACCCTAACCCTAACCCTTCCGAAAGTCGGAGAAGCTCAAGGATGGTACCGATCGATGCGCGCTACCCCATTTAGTGGGGGTAGAGCCTACTTGCAAGTTTCTCCGACCTTCACAAAAAAAGTTATTCAAGAATATCTCCTCAGATTTGGGGGAATTTCGTCGGTCGACCTCTTCCGAAGGTCGTACAAGCTCGGGGATGGTACCAATCGATCCGCAGGACCCAAATTAGTCCAGATGCAACCACTTTCCAAGTCTCTCCGACCTTCACAAAAAAAGTTATTCAAGAATATCTCTTTCTCCTATGTGCTTTCATCCCTAACCCTAACCCTAACCCTTCCGAAAGTCGGAGAAGCTCAAGGATGGTACTGATCGATGCGCGCAACCCCATTTAGTGGGGGTAGAGCCTACTTGCAAGTCTCTCCGACCTTCACAAAAAAAGTTATTCAAGAATATCTCCTCAGATTTGGGGGAATTTCGTCGGTCGACCTCTTCCGAAGGTCGTACAAGCTCGGGGATGGTACCAATCGATCCGCAGGACCCAAATTAGTCCAGATGCAACCACTTTCCAAGTCTCTCCGACCTTCACAAAAAAAGTTATTCAAGAATATCTCTTTCTCCTATGTGCTTTCATCCCTAACCCTAACCCTAACCCTTCCGAAAGTCGGAGAAGCTCAAGGATGGTACCGATCGATGCGCGCTACCCCATTTAGTGGGGGTAGAGCCTACTTGCAAGTCTCTCCGACCTTCACAAAAAAAGTTATTCAAGAATATCTCTTTCTCCTATGTGCTTTCATCCCTAACCCTAACCCTAACCCTTCCGAAAGTCGGAGAAGCTCAAGGATGGTACCGATCGATGCGCGCTACCCCATTTAGTGGGGGTAGAGCCTACTTGCAAGTCTCTCCGACCTTCACAAAAAAAGTTATTCAAGAATATCTCTTTCTCCTATGTGCTTTCATCCCTAACCCTAACCCTAACCCTTCCGAAAGTCGGAGAAGCTCAAGGATGGTACCGATCGATGCGCGCTACCCCATTTAGTGGGGGTAGAGCCTACTTGCAAGTTTCTCCGACCTTCACAAAAAAAGTTATTCAAGAATATCTCCTCAGATTTGGGGGAATTTCGTCGGTCGACCTCTTCCGAAGGTCGTACAAGCTCGGGGATGGTACCAATCGATCCGCAGGACCCAAATTAGTCCAGATGCAACCACTTTCCAAGTCTCTCCGACCTTCACAAAAAAAGTTATTCAAGAATATCTCTTTCTCCTATGTGCTTTCATCCCTAACCCTAACCCTAACCCTTCCGAAAGTCGGAGAAGCTCAAGGATGGTACCGATCGATGCGCGCTACCCCATTTAGTGGGGGTAAAGCCTACTTGCAAGTCTCTCCGACCTTCACAAAAAAAGTTATTCAAGAATATCTCTTTCTCCTATGTGCTTTCATCCCTAACCCTAACCCTTCCGAAAGTCGGAGAAGCTCAAGGATGGTACCGATCGATGCGCGCTACCCCATTTAGTGGGGGTAGAGCCTACTTGCAAGTCTCTCCGACCTTCACAAAAAAAGTTATTCAAGAATATCTCTTTCTCCTATGTGCTTTCATCCCTAACCCTAACCCTAACCCTTCCGAAAGTCGGAGAAGCTCAAGGATGGTACTGATCGATGCGCGCAACCCCATTTAGTGGGGGTAGAGCCTACTTGCAAGTCTCTCCGACCTTCACAAAAAAAGTTATTCAAGAATATCTCCTCAGATTTGGGGGAATTTCGTCGGTCGACCTCTTCCGAAGGTCGTACAAGCTCGGGGATGGTACCAATCGATCCGCAGGACCCAAATTAGTCCAGATGCAACCACTTTCCAAGTCTCTCCGACCTTCACAAAAAAAGTTATTCAAGAATATCTCTTTCTCCTATGTGCTTTCATCCCTAACCCTAACCCTAACCCTTCCGAAAGTCGGAGAAGCTCAAGGATGGTACCGATCGATGCGCGCTACCCCATTTAGTGGGGGTAGAGCCTACTTGCAAGTCTCTCCGACCTTCACAAAAAAAGTTATTCAAGAATATCTCTTTCTCCTATGTGCTTTCATCCCTAACCCTAACCCTAACCCTTCCGAAAGTCGGAGAAGCTCAAGGATGGTACCGATCGATGCGCGCTACCCCATTTAGTGGGGGTAGAGCCTACTTGCAAGTCTCTCCGACCTTCACAAAAAAAGTTATTCAAGAATATCTCTTTCTCCTATGTGCTTTCATCCCTAACCCTAACCCTAACCCTTCCGAAAGTCGGAGAAGCTCAAGGATGGTACCGATCGATGCGCGCTACCCCATTTAGTGGGGGTAGAGCCTACTTGCAAGTTTCTCCGACCTTCACAAAAAAAGTTATTCAAGAATATCTCCTCAGATTTGGGGGAATTTCGTCGGTCGACCTCTTCCGAAGGTCGTACAAGCTCGGGGATGGTACCAATCGATCCGCAGGACCCAAATTAGTCCAGATGCAACCACTTTCCAAGTCTCTCCGACCTTCACAAAAAAAGTTATTCAAGAATATCTCTTTCTCCTATGTGCTTTCATCCCTAACCCTAACCCTAACCCTTCCGAAAGTCGGAGAAGCTCAAGGATGGTACCGATCGATGCGCGCTACCCCATTTAGTGGGGGTAAAGCCTACTTGCAAGTCTCTCCGACCTTCACAAAAAAAGTTATTCAAGAATATCTCTTTCTCCTATGTGCTTTCATCCCTAACCCTAACCCTTCCGAAAGTCGGAGAAGCTCAAGGATGGTACCGATCGATGCGCGCTACCCCATTTAGTGGGGGTAGAGCCTACTTGCAAGTCTCTCCGACCTTCACAAAAAAAGTTATTCAAGAATATCTCTTTCTCCTATGTGCTTTCATCCCTAACCCTAACCCTAACCCTTCCGAAAGTCGGAGAAGCTCAAGGATGGTACTGATCGATGCGCGCAACCCCATTTAGTGGGGGTAGAGCCTACTTGCAAGTCTCTCCGACCTTCACAAAAAAAGTTATTCAAGAATATCTCCTCAGATTTGGGGGAATTTCGTCGGTCGACCTCTTCCGAAGGTCGTACAAGCTCGGGGATGGTACCAATCGATCCGCAGGACCCAAATTAGTCCAGATGCAACCACTTTCCAAGTCTCTCCGACCTTCACAAAAAAAGTTATTCAAGAATATCTCTTTCTCCTATGTGCTTTCATCCCTAACCCTAACCCTAACCCTTCCGAAAGTCGGAGAAGCTCAAGGATGGTACCGATCGATGCGCGCTACCCCATTTAGTGGGGGTAGAGCCTACTTGCAAGTCTCTCCGACCTTCACAAAAAAAGTTATTCAAGAATATCTCTTTCTCCTATGTGCTTTCATCCCTAACCCTAACCCTAACCCTTCCAAAAGTCGGAGAAGCTCAAGGATGGTACTGATCGATGCGCGCAACCCCATTTAGTGGGGGTAGAGCCTACTTGCAAGTCTCTCCGACCTTCACAAAAAAAGTTATTCAAGAATATCTCCTCAGATTTGGGGGAATTTCGTCGGTCGACCTCTTCCGAAGGTCGTACAAGCTCGGGGATGGTACCAATCGATCCGCAGGACCCAAATTAGTCCAGATGCAACCACTTTCCAAGTCTCTCCGACCTTCACAAAAAAAGTTATTCAAGAATATCTCTTTCTCCTATGTGCTTTCATCCCTAACCCTAACCCTAACCCTTCCGAAAGTCGGAGAAGCTCAAGGATGGTACCGATCGATGCGCGCTACCCCATTTAGTGGGGGTAGAGCCTACTTGCAAGTCTCTCCGACCTTCACAAAAAAAGTTATTCAAGAATATCTCTTTCTCCTATGTGCTTTCATCCCTAACCCTAACCCTAACCCTTCCGAAAGTCGGAGAAGCTCAAGGATGGTACCGATCGATGCGCGCTACCCCATTTAGTGGGGGTAGAGCCTACTTGCAAGTCTCTCCGACCTTCACAAAAAAAGTTATTCAAGAATATCTCTTTCTCCTATGTGCTTTCATCCCTAACCCTAACCCTAACCCTTCCGAAAGTCGGAGAAGCTCAAGGATGGTACCGATCGATGCGCGCTACCCCATTTAGTGGGGGTAGAGCCTACTTGCAAGTTTCTCCGACCTTCACAAAAAAAGTTATTCAAGAATATCTCCTCAGATTTGGGGGAATTTCGTCGGTCGACCTCTTCCGAAGGTCGTACAAGCTCGGGGATGGTACCAATCGATCCGCAGGACCCAAATTAGTCCAGATGCAACCACTTTCCAAGTCTCTCCGACCTTCACAAAAAAAGTTATTCAAGAATATCTCTTTCTCCTATGTGCTTTCATCCCTAACCCTAACCCTAACCCTTCCGAAAGTCGGAGAAGCTCAAGGATGGTACCGATCGATGCGCGTTACCCCATTTAGTGGGGGTAGAGCCTACTTGCAAGTCTCTCCGACCTTCACAAAAAAAGTTATTCAAGAATATCTCTTTCTCCTATGTGCTTTCATCCCTAACCCTAACCCTAACCCTTCCGAAAGTCGGAGAAGCTCAAGGATGGTACTGGTCGATGCGCGCAACCCCATTTAGTGGGGGTAGAGCCTACTTGCAAGTCTCTCCGACCTTCACAAAAAAAGTTATTCAAGAATATCTCCTCAGATTTGGGGGAATTTCGTCGGTCGACCTCTTCCGAAGGTCGTACAAGCTCGGGGATGGTACCAATCGATCCGCAGGACCCAAATTAGTCCAGATGCAACCACTTTCCAAGTCTCTCCGACCTTCACAAAAAAAGTTATTCAAGAATATCTCTTTCTCCTATGTGCTTTCATCCCTAACCCTAACCCTAACCCTTCCGAAAGTCGGAGAAGCTCAAGGATGGTACCGATCGATGCGCGCTACCCCATTTAGTGGGGGTAGAGCCTACTTGCAAGTTTCTCCGACCTTCACAAAAAAAGTTATTCAAGAATATCTCCTCAGATTTGGGGGAATTTCGTCGGTCGACCTCTTCCGAAGGTCGTACAAGCTCGGGGATGGTACCAATCGATCCGCAGGACCCAAATTAGTCCAGATGCAACCACTTTCCAAGTCTCTCCGACCTTCACAAAAAAAGTTATTCAAGAATATCTCTTTCTCCTATGTGCTTTCATCCCTAACCCTAACCCTAACCCTTCCGAAAGTCGGAGAAGCTCAAGGATGGTACCGATCGATGCGCGCTACCCCATTTAGTGGGGGTAGAGCCTACTTGCAAGTCTCTCCGACCTTCACAAAAAAAGTTATTCAAGAATATCTCTTTCTCCTATGTGCTTTCATCCCTAACCCTAACCCTTCCGAAAGTCGGAGAAGCTCAAGGATGGTACCGATCGATGCGCGCTACCCCATTTAGTGGGGGTAGAGCCTACTTGCAAGTCTCTCCGACCTTCACAAAAAAAGTTATTCAAGAATATCTCTTTCTCCTATGTGCTTTCATCCCTAACCCTAACCCTAACCCTTCCGAAAGTCGGAGAAGCTCAAGGATGGTACTGATCGATGCGCGCAACCCCATTTAGTGGGGGTAGAGCCTACTTGCAAGTCTCTCCGACCTTCACAAAAAAAGTTATTCAAGAATATCTCCTCAGATTTGGGGGAATTTCGTCGGTCGACCTCTTCCGAAGGTCGTACAAGCTCGGGGATGGTACCAATCGATCCGCAGGACCCAAATTAGTCCAGATGCAACCACTTTCCAAGTCTCTCCGACCTTCACAAAAAAAGTTATTCAAGAATATCTCTTTCTCCTATGTGCTTTCATCCCTAACCCTAACCCTAACCCTTCCGAAAGTCGGAGAAGCTCAAGGATGGTACCGATCGATGCGCGCTACCCCATTTAGTGGGGGTAGAGCCTACTTGCAAGTCTCTCCGACCTTCACAAAAAAAGTTATTCAAGAATATCTCTTTCTCCTATGTGCTTTCATCCCTAACCCTAACCCTAACCCTTCCGAAAGTCGGAGAAGCTCAAGGATGGTACCGATCGATGCGCGCTACCCCATTTAGTGGGGGTAGAGCCTACTTGCAAGTCTCTCCGACCTTCACAAAAAAAGTTATTCAAGAATATCTCTTTCTCCTATGTGCTTTCATCCCTAACCCTAACCCTAACCCTTCCGAAAGTCGGAGAAGCTCAAGGATGGTACCGATCGATGCGCGCTACCCCATTTAGTGGGGGTAGAGCCTACTTGCAAGTTTCTCCGACCTTCACAAAAAAAGTTATTCAAGAATATCTCCTCAGATTTGGGGGAATTTCGTCGGTCGACCTCTTTCGAAGGTCGTACAAGCTCGGGGATGGTACCAATCGATCCGCAGGACCCAAATTAGTCCAGATGCAACCACTTTCCAAGTCTCTCCGACCTTCACAAAAAAAGTTATTCAAGAATATCTCTTTCTCCTATGTGCTTTCATCCCTAACCCTAACCCTAACCCTTCCGAAAGTCGGAGAAGCTCAAGGATGGTACCGATCGATGCGCGCTACCCCATTTAGTGGGGGTAGAGCCTACTTGCAAGTCTCTCCGACCTTCACAAAAAAAGTTATTCAAGAATATCTCTTTCTCCTATGTGCTTTCATCCCTAACCCTAACCCTTCCGAAAGTCGGAGAAGCTCAAGGATGGTACCGATCGATGCGCGCTACCCCATTTAGTGGGGGTAGAGCCTACTTGCAAGTCTCTCCGACCTTCACAAAAAAAGTTATTCAAGAATATCTCCTCAGATTTGGGGGAATTTCGTCGGTCGACCTCTTTCGAAGGTCGTACAAGCTCGGGGATGGTACCAATCGATCCGCAGGACCCAAATTAGTCCAGATGCAACCACTTTCCAAGTCTCTCCGACCTTCACAAAAAAAGTTATTCAAGAATATCTCTTTCTCCTATGTGCTTTCATCCCTAACCCTAACCCTAACCCTTCCGAAAGTCGGAGAAGCTCAAGGATGGTACCGATCGATGCGCGCTACCCCATTTAGTGGGGGTAGAGCCTACTTGCAAGTCTCTCCGACCTTCACAAAAAAAGTTATTCAAGAATATCTCTTTCTCCTATGTGCTTTCATCCCTAACCCTAACCCTTCCGAAAGTCGGAGAAGCTCAAGGATGGTACCGATCGATGCGCGCTACCCCATTTAGTGGGGGTAGAGCCTACTTGCAAGTCTCTCCGACCTTCACAAAAAAAGTTATTCAAGAATATCTCTTTCTCCTATGTGCTTTCATCCCTAACCCTAACCCTAACCCTTCCGAAAGTCGGAGAAGCTCAAGGATGGTACTGGTCGATGCGCGCAACCCCATTTAGTGGGGGTAGAGCCTACTTGCAAGTCTCTCCGACCTTCACAAAAAAAGTTATTCAAGAATATCTCCTCAGATTTGGGGGAATTTCGTCGGTCGACCTCTTCCGAAGGTCGTACAAGCTCGGGGATGGTACCAATCGATCCGCAGGACCCAAATTAGTCCAGATGCAACCACTTTCCAAGTCTCTCCGACCTTCACAAAAAAAGTTATTCAAGAATATCTCTTTCTCCTATGTGCTTTCATCCCTAACCCTAACCCTAACCCTTCCGAAAGTCGGAGAAGCTCAAGGATGGTACCGATCGATGCGCGCTACCCCATTTAGTGGGGGTAGAGCCTACTTGCAAGTTTCTCCGACCTTCACAAAAAAAGTTATTCAAGAATATCTCCTCAGATTTGGGGGAATTTCGTCGGTCGACCTCTTCCGAAGGTCGTACAAGCTCGGGGATGGTACCAATCGATCTGCAGGACCCAAATTAGTCCAGATGCAACCACTTTCCAAGTCTCTCCGACCTTCACAAAAAAAGTTATTCAAGAATATCTCTTTCTCCTATGTGCTTTCATCCCTAACCCTAACCCTAACCCTAACCCTTCCGAAAGTCGGAGAAGCTCAAGGATGGTACCGATCGATGCGCGCTACCCTATTTAGTGGGGGTAGAGCCTACTTGCAAGTCTCTCCGACCTTCACAAAAAAAGTTATTCAAGAATATCTCTTTCTCCTATGTGCTTTCATCCCTAACCCTAACCCTAACCCTTCCGAAAGTCGGAGAAGCTCAAGGATGGTACCGATCGATGCGCGCTACCCCATTTAGTGGGGGTAGAGCCTACTTGCAAGTCTCTCCGACCTTCACAAAAAAAGTTATTCAAGAATATCTCTTTCTCCTATGTGCTTTCATCCCTAACCCTAACCCTAACCCTTCCGAAAGTCGGAGAAGCTCAAGGATGGTACTGGTCGATGCGCGCAACCCCATTTAGTGGGGGTAGAGCCTACTTGCAAGTCTCTCCGACCTTCACAAAAAAAGTTATTCAAGAATATCTCCTCAGATTTGGGGGAATTTCGTCGGTCGACCTCTTCCGAAGGTCGTACAAGCTCGGGGATGGTACCAATCGATCCGCAGGACCCAAATTAGTCCAGATGCAACCACTTTCCAAGTCTCTCCGACCTTCACAAAAAAAGTTATTCAAGAATATCTCTTTCTCCTATGTGCTTTCATCCCTAACCCTAACCCTAACCCTTCCGAAAGTCGGAGAAGCTCAAGGATGGTACCGATCGATGCGCGCTACCCCATTTAGTGGGGGTAGAGCCTACTTGCAAGTTTCTCCGACCTTCACAAAAAAAGTTATTCAAGAATATCTCCTCAGATTTGGGGGAATTTCGTCGGTCGACCTCTTCCGAAGGTCGTACAAGCTCGGGGATGGTACCAATCGATCTGCAGGACCCAAATTAGTCCAGATGCAACCACTTTCCAAGTCTCTCCGACCTTCACAAAAAAAGTTATTCAAGAATATCTCTTTCTCCTATGTGCTTTCATCCCTAACCCTAACCCTAACCCTTCCGAAAGTCGGAGAAGCTCAAGGATGGTACCGATCGATGCGCGCTACCCTATTTAGTGGGGGTAGAGCCTACTTGCAAGTCTCTCCGACCTTCACAAAAAAAGTTATTCAAGAATATCTCTTTCTCCTATGTGCTTTCATCCCTAACCCTAACCCTAACCCTTCCGAAAGTCGGAGAAGCTCAAGGATGGTACCGATCGATGCGCGCTACCCCATTTAGTGGGGGTAGAGCCTACTTGCAAGTCTCTCCGACCTTCACAAAAAAAGTTATTCAAGAATATCTCTTTCTCCTATGTGCTTTCATCCCTAACCCTAACCCTAACCCTTCCGAAAGTCGGAGAAGCTCAAGGATGGTACTGGTCGATGCGCGCAACCCCATTTAGTGGGGGTAGAGCCTACTTGCAAGTCTCTCCGACCTTCACAAAAAAAGTTATTCAAGAATATCTCCTCAGATTTGGGGGAATTTCGTCGGTCGACCTCTTCCGAAGGTCGTACAAGCTCGGGGATGGTACCAATCGATCCGCAGGACCCAAATTAGTCCAGATGCAACCACTTTCCAAGTCTCTCCGACCTTCACAAAAAAAGTTATTCAAGAATATCTCTTTCTCCTATGTGCTTTCATCCCTAACCCTAACCCTAACCCTTCCGAAAGTCGGAGAAGCTCAAGGATGGTACCGATCGATGCGCGCTACCCCATTTAGTGGGGGTAGAGCCTACTTGCAAGTTTCTCCGACCTTCACAAAAAAAGTTATTCAAGAATATCTCCTCAGATTTGGGGGAATTTCGTCGGTCGACCTCTTCCGAAGGTCGTACAAGCTCGGGGATGGTACCAATCGATCTGCAGGACCCAAATTAGTCCAGATGCAACCACTTTCCAAGTCTCTCCGACCTTCACAAAAAAAGTTATTCAAGAATATCTCTTTCTCCTATGTGCTTTCATCCCTAACCCTAACCCTAACCCTTCCGAAAGTCGGAGAAGCTCAAGGATGGTACCGATCGATGCGCGCTACCCTATTTAGTGGGGGTAGAGCCTACTTGCAAGTCTCTCCGACCTTCACAAAAAAAGTTATTCAAGAATATCTCTTTCTCCTATGTGCTTTCATCCCTAACCCTAACCCTAACCCTTCCGAAAGTCGGAGAAGCTCAAGGATGGTACCGATCGATGCGCGCTACCCCATTTAGTGGGGGTAGAGCCTACTTGCAAGTCTCTCCGACCTTCACAAAAAAAGTTATTCAAGAATATCTCTTTCTCCTATGTGCTTTCATCCCTAACCCTAACCCTAACCCTTCCGAAAGTCGGAGAAGCTCAAGGATGGTACTGATCGATGCGCGCAACCCCATTTAGTGGGGGTAGAGCCTACTTGCAAGTCTCTCCGACCTTCACAAAAAAAGTTATTCAAGAATATCTCCTCAGATTTGGGGGAATTTCGTCGGTCGACCTCTTCCGAAGGTCGTACAAGCTCGGGGATGGTACCAATCGATCCGCAGGACCCAAATTAGTCCAGATGCAACCACTTTCCAAGTCTCTCCGACCTTCACAAAAAAAGTTATTCAAGAATATCTCTTTCTCCTATGTGCTTTCATCCCTAACCCTAACCCTAACCCTTCCGAAAGTCGGAGAAGCTCAAGGATGGTACCGATCGATGCGCGCTACCCCATTTAGTGGGGGTAGAGCCTACTTGCAAGTCTCTCCGACCTTCACAAAAAAAGTTATTCAAGAATATCTCTTTCTCCTATGTGCTTTCATCCCTAACCCTAACCCTAACCCTTCCGAAAGTCGGAGAAGCTCAAGGATGGTACCGATCGATGCGCGCTACCCCATTTAGTGGGGGTAGAGCCTACTTGCAAGTCTCTCCGACCTTCACAAAAAAAGTTATTCAAGAATATCTCTTTCTCCTATGTGCTTTCATCCCTAACCCTAACCCTAACCCTTCCGAAAGTCGGAGAAGCTCAAGGATGGTACCGATCGATGCGCGCTACCCCATTTAGTGGGGGTAGAGCCTACTTGCAAGTTTCTCCGACCTTCACAAAAAAAGTTATTCAAGAATATCTCCTCAGATTTGGGGGAATTTCGTCGGTCGACCTCTTCCGAAGGTCGTACAAGCTCGGGGATGGTACCAATCGATCCGCAGGACCCAAATTAGTCCAGATGCAACCACTTTCCAAGTCTCTCCGACCTTCACAAAAAAAGTTATTCAAGAATATCTCTTTCTCCTATGTGCTTTCATCCCTAACCCTAACCCTAACCCTTCCGAAAGTCGGAGAAGCTCAAGGATGGTACCGATCGATGCGCGCTACCCCATTTAGTGGGGGTAAAGCCTACTTGCAAGTCTCTCCGACCTTCACAAAAAAAGTTATTCAAGAATATCTCTTTCTCCTATGTGCTTTCATCCCTAACCCTAACCCTTCCGAAAGTCGGAGAAGCTCAAGGATGGTACCGATCGATGCGCGCTACCCCATTTAGTGGGGGTAGAGCCTACTTGCAAGTCTCTCCGACCTTCACAAAAAAAGTTATTCAAGAATATCTCTTTCTCCTATGTGCTTTCATCCCTAACCCTAACCCTAACCCTTCCGAAAGTCGGAGAAGCTCAAGGATGGTACTGATCGATGCGCGCAACCCCATTTAGTGGGGGTAGAGCCTACTTGCAAGTCTCTCCGACCTTCACAAAAAAAGTTATTCAAGAATATCTCCTCAGATTTGGGGGAATTTCGTCGGTCGACCTCTTCCGAAGGTCGTACAAGCTCGGGGATGGTACCAATCGATCCGCAGGACCCAAATTAGTCCAGATGCAACCACTTTCCAAGTCTCTCCGACCTTCACAAAAAAAGTTATTCAAGAATATCTCTTTCTCCTATGTGCTTTCATCCCTAACCCTAACCCTAACCCTTCCGAAAGTCGGAGAAGCTCAAGGATGGTACCGATCGATGCGCGCTACCCCATTTAGTGGGGGTAGAGCCTACTTGCAAGTCTCTCCGACCTTCACAAAAAAAGTTATTCAAGAATATCTCTTTCTCCTATGTGCTTTCATCCCTAACCCTAACCCTAACCCTTCCAAAAGTCGGAGAAGCTCAAGGATGGTACTGATCGATGCGCGCAACCCCATTTAGTGGGGGTAGAGCCTACTTGCAAGTCTCTCCGACCTTCACAAAAAAAGTTATTCAAGAATATCTCCTCAGATTTGGGGGAATTTCGTCGGTCGACCTCTTCCGAAGGTCGTACAAGCTCGGGGATGGTACCAATCGATCCGCAGGACCCAAATTAGTCCAGATGCAACCACTTTCCAAGTCTCTCCGACCTTCACAAAAAAAGTTATTCAAGAATATCTCTTTCTCCTATGTGCTTTCATCCCTAACCCTAACCCTAACCCTTCCGAAAGTCGGAGAAGCTCAAGGATGGTACCGATCGATGCGCGCTACCCCATTTAGTGGGGGTAGAGCCTACTTGCAAGTCTCTCCGACCTTCACAAAAAAAGTTATTCAAGAATATCTCTTTCTCCTATGTGCTTTCATCCCTAACCCTAACCCTAACCCTTCCGAAAGTCGGAGAAGCTCAAGGATGGTACCGATCGATGCGCGCTACCCCATTTAGTGGGGGTAGAGCCTACTTGCAAGTCTCTCCGACCTTCACAAAAAAAGTTATTCAAGAATATCTCTTTCTCCTATGTGCTTTCATCCCTAACCCTAACCCTAACCCTTCCGAAAGTCGGAGAAGCTCAAGGATGGTACTGATCGATGCGCGCAACCCCATTTAGTGGGGGTAGAGCCTACTTGCAAGTCTCTCCGACCTTCACAAAAAAAGTTATTCAAGAATATCTCCTCAGATTTGGGGGAATTTCGTCGGTCGACCTCTTCCGAAGGTCGTACAAGCTCGGGGATGGTACCAATCGATCCGCAGGACCCAAATTAGTCCAGATGCAACCACTTTCCAAGTCTCTCCGACCTTCACAAAAAAAGTTATTCAAGAATATCTCTTTCTCCTATGTGCTTTCATCCCTAACCCTAACCCTAACCCTTCCGAAAGTCGGAGAAGCTCAAGGATGGTACCGATCGATGCGCGCTACCCCATTTAGTGGGGGTAGAGCCTACTTGCAAGTCTCTCCGACCTTCACAAAAAAAGTTATTCAAGAATATCTCTTTCTCCTATGTGCTTTCATCCCTAACCCTAACCCTAACCCTTCCGAAAGTCGGAGAAGCTCAAGGATGGTACTGGTCGATGCGCGCAACCCCATTTAGTGGGGGTAGAGCCTACTTGCAAGTCTCTCCGACCTTCACAAAAAAAGTTATTCAAGAATATCTCCTCAGATTTGGGGGAATTTCGTCGGTCGACCTCTTCCGAAGGTCGTACAAGCTCGGGGATGGTACCAATCGATCCGCAGGACCCAAATTAGTCCAAATGCAACCACTTTCCAAGTCTCTCCGACCTTCACAAAAAAAGTTATTCAAGAATATCTCTTTCTCCTATGTGCTTTCATCCCTAACCCTAACCCTAACCCTTCCGAAAGTCGGAGAAGCTCAAGGATGGTACCGATCGATGCGCGCTACCCCATTTAGTGGGGGTAGAGCCTACTTGCAAGTTTCTCCGACCTTCACAAAAAAAGTTATTCAAGAATATCTCCTCAGATTTGGGGGAATTTCGTCGGTCGACCTCTTCCGAAGGTCGTACAAGCTCGGGGATGGTACCAATCGATCCGCAGGACCCAAATTAGTCCAGATGCAACCACTTTCCAAGTCTCTCCGACCTTCACAAAAAAAGTTATTCAAGAATATCTCTTTCTCCTATGTGCTTTCATCCCTAACCCTAACCCTAACCCTTCCGAAAGTCGGAGAAGCTCAAGGATGGTACCGATCGATGCGCGCTACCCCATTTAGTGGGGGTAGAGCCTACTTGCAAGTCTCTCCGACCTTCACAAAAAAAGTTATTCAAGAATATCTCTTTCTCCTATGTGCTTTCATCCCTAACCCTAACCCTTCCGAAAGTCGGAGAAGCTCAAGGATGGTACCGATCGATGCGCGCTACCCCATTTAGTGGGGGTAGAGCCTACTTGCAAGTCTCTCCGACCTTCACAAAAAAAGTTATTCAAGAATATCTCTTTCTCCTATGTGCTTTCATCCCTAACCCTAACCCTAACCCTTCCGAAAGTCGGAGAAGCTCAAGGATGGTACTGATCGATGCGCGCAACCCCATTTAGTGGGGGTAGAGCCTACTTGCAAGTCTCTCCGACCTTCACAAAAAAAGTTATTCAAGAATATCTCCTCAGATTTGGGGGAATTTCGTCGGTCGACCTCTTCCGAAGGTCGTACAAGCTCGGGGATGGTACCAATCGATCCGCAGGACCCAAATTAGTCCAGATGCAACCACTTTCCAAGTCTCTCCGACCTTCACAAAAAAAGTTATTCAAGAATATCTCTTTCTCCTATGTGCTTTCATCCCTAACCCTAACCCTAACCCTTCCGAAAGTCGGAGAAGCTCAAGGATGGTACCGATCGATGCGCGCTACCCCATTTAGTGGGGGTAGAGCCTACTTGCAAGTCTCTCCGACCTTCACAAAAAAAGTTATTCAAGAATATCTCTTTCTCCTATGTGCTTTCATCCCTAACCCTAACCCTAACCCTTCCGAAAGTCGGAGAAGCTCAAGGATGGTACCGATCGATGCGCGCTACCCCATTTAGTGGGGGTAGAGCCTACTTGCAAGTCTCTCCGACCTTCACAAAAAAAGTTATTCAAGAATATCTCTTTCTCCTATGTGCTTTCATCCCTAACCCTAACCCTAACCCTTCCGAAAGTCGGAGAAGCTCAAGGATGGTACCGATCGATGCGCGCTACCCCATTTAGTGGGGGTAGAGCCTACTTGCAAGTTTCTCCGACCTTCACAAAAAAAGTTATTCAAGAATATCTCCTCAGATTTGGGGGAATTTCGTCGGTCGACCTCTTTCGAAGGTCGTACAAGCTCGGGGATGGTACCAATCGATCCGCAGGACCCAAATTAGTCCAGATGCAACCACTTTCCAAGTCTCTCCGACCTTCACAAAAAAAGTTATTCAAGAATATCTCTTTCTCCTATGTGCTTTCATCCCTAACCCTAACCCTAACCCTTCCGAAAGTCGGAGAAGCTCAAGGATGGTACCGATCGATGCGCGCTACCCCATTTAGTGGGGGTAGAGCCTACTTGCAAGTCTCTCCGACCTTCACAAAAAAAGTTATTCAAGAATATCTCTTTCTCCTATGTGCTTTCATCCCTAACCCTAACCCTTCCGAAAGTCGGAGAAGCTCAAGGATGGTACCGATCGATGCGCGCTACCCCATTTAGTGGGGGTAGAGCCTACTTGCAAGTCTCTCCGACCTTCACAAAAAAAGTTATTCAAGAATATCTCTTTCTCCTATGTGCTTTCATCCCTAACCCTAACCCTAACCCTTCCGAAAGTCGGAGAAGCTCAAGGATGGTACTGGTCGATGCGCGCAACCCCATTTAGTGGGGGTAGAGCCTACTTGCAAGTCTCTCCGACCTTCACAAAAAAAGTTATTCAAGAATATCTCCTCAGATTTGGGGGAATTTCGTCGGTCGACCTCTTCCGAAGGTCGTACAAGCTCGGGGATGGTACCAATCGATCCGCAGGACCCAAATTAGTCCAGATGCAACCACTTTCCAAGTCTCTCCGACCTTCACAAAAAAAGTTATTCAAGAATATCTCTTTCTCCTATGTGCTTTCATCCCTAACCCTAACCCTAACCCTTCCGAAAGTCGGAGAAGCTCAAGGATGGTACCGATCGATGCGCGCTACCCCATTTAGTGGGGGTAGAGCCTACTTGCAAGTTTCTCCGACCTTCACAAAAAAAGTTATTCAAGAATATCTCCTCAGATTTGGGGGAATTTCGTCGGTCGACCTCTTCCGAAGGTCGTACAAGCTCGGGGATGGTACCAATCGATCTGCAGGACCCAAATTAGTCCAGATGCAACCACTTTCCAAGTCTCTCCGACCTTCACAAAAAAAGTTATTCAAGAATATCTCTTTCTCCTATGTGCTTTCATCCCTAACCCTAACCCTAACCCTTCCGAAAGTCGGAGAAGCTCAAGGATGGTACCGATCGATGCGCGCTACCCTATTTAGTGGGGGTAGAGCCTACTTGCAAGTCTCTCCGACCTTCACAAAAAAAGTTATTCAAGAATATCTCTTTCTCCTATGTGCTTTCATCCCTAACCCTAACCCTAACCCTTCCGAAAGTCGGAGAAGCTCAAGGATGGTACCGATCGATGCGCGCTACCCCATTTAGTGGGGGTAGAGCCTACTTGCAAGTCTCTCCGACCTTCACAAAAAAAGTTATTCAAGAATATCTCTTTCTCCTATGTGCTTTCATCCCTAACCCTAACCCTAACCCTTCCGAAAGTCGGAGAAGCTCAAGGATGGTACTGATCGATGCGCGCAACCCCATTTAGTGGGGGTAGAGCCTACTTGCAAGTCTCTCCGACCTTCACAAAAAAAGTTATTCAAGAATATCTCCTCAGATTTGGGGGAATTTCGTCGGTCGACCTCTTCCGAAGGTCGTACAAGCTCGGGGATGGTACCAATCGATCCGCAGGACCCAAATTAGTCCAGATGCAACCACTTTCCAAGTCTCTCCGACCTTCACAAAAAAAGTTATTCAAGAATATCTCTTTCTCCTATGTGCTTTCATCCCTAACCCTAACCCTAACCCTTCCGAAAGTCGGAGAAGCTCAAGGATGGTACCGATCGATGCGCGCTACCCCATTTAGTGGGGGTAGAGCCTACTTGCAAGTCTCTCCGACCTTCACAAAAAAAGTTATTCAAGAATATCTCTTTCTCCTATGTGCTTTCATCCCTAACCCTAACCCTAACCCTTCCGAAAGTCGGAGAAGCTCAAGGATGGTACCGATCGATGCGCGCTACCCCATTTAGTGGGGGTAGAGCCTACTTGCAAGTCTCTCCGACCTTCACAAAAAAAGTTATTCAAGAATATCTCTTTCTCCTATGTGCTTTCATCCCTAACCCTAACCCTAACCCTTCCGAAAGTCGGAGAAGCTCAAGGATGGTACCGATCGATGCGCGCTACCCCATTTAGTGGGGGTAGAGCCTACTTGCAAGTTTCTCCGACCTTCACAAAAAAAGTTATTCAAGAATATCTCCTCAGATTTGGGGGAATTTCGTCGGTCGACCTCTTCCGAAGGTCGTACAAGCTCGGGGATGGTACCAATCGATCCGCAGGACCCAAATTAGTCCAGATGCAACCACTTTCCAAGTCTCTCCGACCTTCACAAAAAAAGTTATTCAAGAATATCTCTTTCTCCTATGTGCTTTCATCCCTAACCCTAACCCTAACCCTTCCGAAAGTCGGAGAAGCTCAAGGATGGTACCGATCGATGCGCGCTACCCCATTTAGTGGGGGTAGAGCCTACTTGCAAGTCTCTCCGACCTTCACAAAAAAAGTTATTCAAGAATATCTCTTTCTCCTATGTGCTTTCATCCCTAACCCTAACCCTTCCGAAAGTCGGAGAAGCTCAAGGATGGTACCGATCGATGCGCGCTACCCCATTTAGTGGGGGTAGAGCCTACTTGCAAGTCTCTCCGACCTTCACAAAAAAAGTTATTCAAGAATATCTCTTTCTCCTATGTGCTTTCATCCCTAACCCTAACCCTAACCCTTCCGAAAGTCGGAGAAGCTCAAGGATGGTACTGATCGATGCGCGCAACCCCATTTAGTGGGGGTAGAGCCTACTTGCAAGTCTCTCCGACCTTCACAAAAAAAGTTATTCAAGAATATCTCCTCAGATTTGGGGGAATTTCGTCGGTCGACCTCTTCCGAAGGTCGTACAAGCTCGGGGATGGTACCAATCGATCCGCAGGACCCAAATTAGTCCAGATGCAACCACTTTCCAAGTCTCTCCGACCTTCACAAAAAAAGTTATTCAAGAATATCTCTTTCTCCTATGTGCTTTCATCCCTAACCCTAACCCTAACCCTTCCGAAAGTCGGAGAAGCTCAAGGATGGTACCGATCGATGCGCGCTACCCCATTTAGTGGGGGTAGAGCCTACTTGCAAGTCTCTCCGACCTTCACAAAAAAAGTTATTCAAGAATATCTCCTCAGATTTGGGGGAATTTCGTCGGTCGACCTCTTCCGAAGGTCGTACAAGCTCGGGGATGGTACCAATCGATCTGCAGGACCCAAATTAGTCCAGATGCAACCACTTTCCAAGTCTCTCCGACCTTCACAAAAAAAGTTATTCAAGAATATCTCTTTCTCCTATGTGCTTTCATCCCTAACCCTAACCCTAACCCTTCCGAAAGTCGGAGAAGCTCAAGGATGGTACCGATCGATGCGCGCTACCCTATTTAGTGGGGGTAGAGCCTACTTGCAAGTCTCTCCGACCTTCACAAAAAAAGTTATTCAAGAATATCTCTTTCTCCTATGTGCTTTCATCCCTAACCCTAACCCTAACCCTTCCGAAAGTCGGAGAAGCTCAAGGATGGTACCGATCGATGCGCGCTACCCCATTTAGTGGGGGTAGAGCCTACTTGCAAGTCTCTCCGACCTTCACAAAAAAAGTTATTCAAGAATATCTCTTTCTCCTATGTGCTTTCATCCCTAACCCTAACCCTAACCCTTCCGAAAGTCGGAGAAGCTCAAGGATGGTACTGATCGATGCGCGCAACCCCATTTAGTGGGGGTAGAGCCTACTTGCAAGTCTCTCCGACCTTCACAAAAAAAGTTATTCAAGAATATCTCCTCAGATTTGGGGGAATTTCGTCGGTCGACCTCTTCCGAAGGTCGTACAAGCTCGGGGATGGTACCAATCGATCCGCAGGACCCAAATTAGTCCAGATGCAACCACTTTCCAAGTCTCTCCGACCTTCACAAAAAAAGTTATTCAAGAATATCTCTTTCTCCTATGTGCTTTCATCCCTAACCCTAACCCTAACCCTTCCGAAAGTCGGAGAAGCTCAAGGATGGTACCGATCGATGCGCGCTACCCCATTTAGTGGGGGTAGAGCCTACTTGCAAGTCTCTCCGACCTTCACAAAAAAAGTTATTCAAGAATATCTCTTTCTCCTATGTGCTTTCATCCCTAACCCTAACCCTAACCCTTCCGAAAGTCGGAGAAGCTCAAGGATGGTACCGATCGATGCGCGCTACCCCATTTAGTGGGGGTAGAGCCTACTTGCAAGTCTCTCCGACCTTCACAAAAAAAGTTATTCAAGAATATCTCTTTCTCCTATGTGCTTTCATCCCTAACCCTAACCCTAACCCTTCCGAAAGTCGGAGAAGCTCAAGGATGGTACCGATCGATGCGCGCTACCCCATTTAGTGGGGGTAGAGCCTACTTGCAAGTTTCTCCGACCTTCACAAAAAAAGTTATTCAAGAATATCTCCTCAGATTTGGGGGAATTTCGTCGGTCGACCTCTTCCGAAGGTCGTACAAGCTCGGGGATGGTACCAATCGATCCGCAGGACCCAAATTAGTCCAGATGCAACCACTTTCCAAGTCTCTCCGACCTTCACAAAAAAAGTTATTCAAGAATATCTCTTTCTCCTATGTGCTTTCATCCCTAACCCTAACCCTAACCCTTCCGAAAGTCGGAGAAGCTCAAGGATGGTACCGATCGATGCGCGCTACCCCATTTAGTGGGGGTAGAGCCTACTTGCAAGTCTCTCCGACCTTCACAAAAAAAGTTATTCAAGAATATCTCTTTCTCCTATGTGCTTTCATCCCTAACCCTAACCCTTCCGAAAGTCGGAGAAGCTCAAGGATGGTACCGATCGATGCGCGCTACCCCATTTAGTGGGGGTAGAGCCTACTTGCAAGTCTCTCCGACCTTCACAAAAAAAGTTATTCAAGAATATCTCTTTCTCCTATGTGCTTTCATCCCTAACCCTAACCCTAACCCTTCCGAAAGTCGGAGAAGCTCAAGGATGGTACTGATCGATGCGCGCAACCCCATTTAGTGGGGGTAGAGCCTACTTGCAAGTCTCTCCGACCTTCACAAAAAAAGTTATTCAAGAATATCTCCTCAGATTTGGGGGAATTTCGTCGGTCGACCTCTTCCGAAGGTCGTACAAGCTCGGGGATGGTACCAATCGATCCGCAGAACCCAAATTAGTCCAGATGCAACCACTTTCCAAGTCTCTCCGACCTTCACAAAAAAAGTTATTCAAGAATATCTCTTTCTCCTATGTGCTTTCATCCCTAACCCTAACCCTAACCCTTCCGAAAGTCGGAGAAGCTCAAGGATGGTACCGATCGATGCGCGCTACCCCATTTAGTGGGGGTAGAGCCTACTTGCAAGTCTCTCCGACCTTCACAAAAAAAGTTATTCAAGAATATCTCTTTCTCCTATGTGCTTTCATCCCTAACCCTAACCCTAACCCTTCCGAAAGTCGGAGAAGCTCAAGGATGGTACTGATCGATGCGCGCAACCCCATTTAGTGGGGGTAGAGCCTACTTGCAAGTCTCTCCGACCTTCACAAAAAAAGTTATTCAAGAATATCTCCTCAGATTTGGGGGAATTTCGTCGGTCGACCTCTTCCGAAGGTCGTACAAGCTCGGGGATGGTACCAATCGATCCGCAGGACCCAAATTAGTCCAGATGCAACCACTTTCCAAGTCTCTCCGACCTTCACAAAAAAAGTTATTCAAGAATATCTCTTTCTCCTATGTGCTTTCATCCCTAACCCTAACCCTAACCCTTCCGAAAGTCGGAGAACCTCAAGGATGGTACCGATCGATGCGCGCTACCCCATTTAGTGGGGGTAGAGCCTACTTGCAAGTCTCTCCGACCTTCACAAAAAAAGTTATTCAAGAATATCTCTTTCTCCTATGTGCTTTCATCCCTAACCCTAACCCTAACCCTTCCGAAAGTCGGAGAAGCTCAAGGATGGTACCGATCGATGCGCGCTACCCCATTTAGTGGGGGTAGAGCCTACTTGCAAGTCTCTCCGACCTTCACAAAAAAAGTTATTCAAGAATATCTCTTTCTCCTATGTGCTTTCATCCCTAACCCTAACCCTAACCCTTCCGAAAGTCGGAGAAGCTCAAGGATGGTACCGATCGATGCGCGCTACCCCATTTAGTGGGGGTAGAGCCTACTTGCAAGTTTCTCCGACCTTCACAAAAAAAGTTATTCAAGAATATCTCCTCAGATTTGGGGGAATTTCGTCGGTCGACCTCTTCCGAAGGTCGTACAAGCTCGGGGATGGTACCAATCGATCCGCAGGACCCAAATTAGTCCAGATGCAACCACTTTCCAAGTCTCTCCGACCTTCACAAAAAAAGTTATTCAAGAATATCTCTTTCTCCTATGTGCTTTCATCCCTAACCCTAACCCTAACCCTTCCGAAAGTCGGAGAAGCTCAAGGATGGTACCGATCGATGCGCGCTACCCCATTTAGTGGGGGTAGAGCCTACTTGCAAGTCTCTCCGACCTTCACAAAAAAAGTTATTCAAGAATATCTCTTTCTCCTATGTGCTTTCATCCCTAACCCTAACCCTTCCGAAAGTCGGAGAAGCTCAAGGATGGTACCGATCGATGCGCGCTACCCCATTTAGTGGGGGTAGAGCCTACTTGCAAGTCTCTCCGACCTTCACAAAAAAAGTTATTCAAGAATATCTCTTTCTCCTATGTGCTTTCATCCCTAACCCTAACCCTAACCCTTCCGAAAGTCGGAGAAGCTCAAGGATAGTACTGATCGATGCGCGCAACCCCATTTAGTGGGGGTAGAGCCTACTTGCAAGTCTCTCCGACCTTCACAAAAAAAGTTATTCAAGAATATCTCCTCAGATTTGGGGGAATTTCGTCGGTCGACCTCTTCCGAAGGTCGTACAAGCTCGGGGATGGTACCAATCGATCCGCAGGACCCAAATTAGTCCAGATGCAACCACTTTCCAAGTCTCTCCGACCTTCACAAAAAAAGTTATTCAAGAATATCTCTTTCTCCTATGTGCTTTCATCCCTAACCCTAACCCTAACCCTTCCGAAAGTCGGAGAAGCTCAAGGATGGTACCGATCGATGCGCGCTACCCCATTTAGTGGGGGTAGAGCCTACTTGCAAGTCTCTCCGACCTTCACAAAAAAAGTTATTCAAGAATATCTCTTTCTCCTATGTGCTTTCATCCCTAACCCTAACCCTAACCCTTCCGAAAGTCGGAGAAGCTCAAGGATGGTACCGATCGATGCGCGCTACCCCATTTAGTGGGGGTAGAGCCTACTTGCAAGTCTCTCCGACCTTCACAAAAAAAGTTATTCAAGAATATCTCTTTCTCCTATGTGCTTTCATCCCTAACCCTAACCCTAACCCTTCCGAAAGTCGGAGAAGCTCAAGGATGGTACCGATCGATGCGCGCTACTCCATTTAGTGGGGGTAGAGCCTACTTGCAAGTCTCTCCGACCTTCACAAAAAAAGTTATTCAAGAATATCTCTTTCTCCTATGTGCTTTCATCCCTAACCCTAACCCTAACCCTTCCGAAAGTCGGAGAAGCTCAAGGATGGTACTGATCGATGCGCGCAACCCCATTTAGTGGGGGTAGAGCCTACTTGCAAGTCTCTCCGACCTTCACAAAAAAAGTTATTCAAGAATATCTCCTCAGATTTGGGGGAATTTCGTCGGTCGACCTCTTCCGAAGGTCGTACAAGCTCGGGGATGGTACCAATCGATCCGCAGGACCCAAATTAGTCCAGATGCAACCACTTTCCAAGTCTCTCCGACCTTCACAAAAAAAGTTATTCAAGAATATCTCTTTCTCCTATGTGCTTTCATCCCTAACCCTAACCCTAACCCTTCCGAAAGTCGGAGAAGCTCAAGGATGGTACCGATCGATGCGCGCTACCCCATTTAGTGGGGGTAGAGCCTACTTGCAAGTCTCTCCGACCTTCACAAAAAAAGTTATTCAAGAATATCTCTTTCTCCTATGTGCTTTCATCCCTAACCCTAACCCTAACCCTTACGAAAGTCGGAGAAGCTCAAGGATGGTACCGATCGATGCGCGCAACCCCATTTAGTGGGGGTAGAGCCTACTTGCAAGTCTCTCCGACCTTCACAAAAAAAGTTATTCAAGAATATCTCCTCAGATTTGGGGGAATTTCGTCGGTCGACCTCTTCCGAAGGTCGTACAAGCTCGGGGATGGTACCAATCGATCCGCAGGACCCAAATTAGTCCAGATGCAACCACTTTCCAAGTCTCTCCGACCTTCACAAAAAAAGTTATTCAAGAATATCTCTTTCTCCTATGTGCTTTCATCCCTAACCCTAACCCTAACCCTTCCGAAAGTCGGAGAAGCTCAAGGATGGTACCGATCGATGTGCGCTACCCCATTTAGTGGGGGTAGAGCCTACTTGCAAGTCTCTCCGACCTTCACAAAAAAAGTTATTCAAGAATATCTCTTTCTCCTATGTGCTTTCATCCCTAACCCTAACCCTAACCCTTCCGAAAGTCGGAGAAGCTCAAGGATGGTACCGATCGATGCGCGCTACCCCATTTAGTGGGGGTAGAGCCTACTTGCAAGTCTCTCCGACCTTCACAAAAAAAGTTATTCAAGAATATCTCCTCAGATTTGGGGGAATTTCGTCGGTCGACCTCTTCCGAAGGTCGTACAAGCTCGGAGATGGTACCAATCGATCCGCAGGACCCAAATTAGTCCAGATGCAACCACTTTCCAAGTCTCTCCGACCTTCACAAAAAAAGTTATTCAAGAATATCTCTTTCTCCTATGTGCTTTCATCCCTAACCCTAACCCTAACCCTTCCGAAAGTCGGAGAAGCTCAAGGATGGTACCGATCGATGCGCGCTACCCCATTTAGTGGGGGTACAGCCTACTTGCAAGTCTCTCTGACCTTCAAAAAAAAGTTATTCAAGAATATCTCTTTCTCCTATGTGCTTTCATCCCTAACCCTAACCCTAACCCTTCCGAAAGTCGGAGAAGCTCAAGGATGGTACCGATCGATGCGCGCAACCCCATTTAGTGGGGGTAGAGCCTACTTGCAAGTCTCTCCGACCTTCACAAAAAAAGTTATTCAAGAATATCTCCTCAGATTTGGGGGAATTTCGTCGGTCGACCTTTTCCGAAGGTCGTACAAGCTCGGGGATGGTACCAATCGATCCGCAGGACCCAAATTAGTCCAGATGCAACCACTTTCCAAGTCTCTCCGACCTTCACAAAAAAAGTTATTCAAGAATATCTCTTTCTCCTATGTGCTTTCATCCCTAACCCTAACCCTAACCCTTCCGAAAGTCGGAGAAGCTCAAGGATGGTACCGATCGATGCGCGCAACCCCATTTAGTGGGGGTAGAGCCTACTTGCAAGTCTCTCCGACCTTCACAAAAAAAGTTATTCAAGAATATCTCCTCAGATTTGGGGGAATTTCGTCGGTCGACCTCTTCCGAAGGTCGTACAAGCTCGGGGATGGTACCAATCGATCCGCAGGACCCAAATTAGTCCAGATGCAACCACTTTCCAAGTCTCTCCGACCTTCACAAAAAAAGTTATTCAAGAATATCTCTTTCTCCTATGTGCTTTCATCCCTAACCCTAACCCTAACCCTTCCGAAAGTCGGAGAAGCTCAAGGATGGTACCGATCGATGTGCGCAACCCCATTTAGTGGGGGTAGAGCCTACTTGCAAGTCTCTCCGACCTTCACAAAAAAAGTTATTCAAGAATATCTCCTCAGATTTGGGGGAATTTCGTCGGTCGACCTCTTCCGAAGGTCGTACAAGCTCGGGGATGGTACCAATCGATCCGCAGGACCCAAATTAGTCCAGATGCAACCACTTTCCAAGTCTCTCCGACCTTCACAAAAAAAGTTATTCAAGAATATCTCTTTCTCCTATGTGCTTTCATCCCTAACCCTAACCCTAACCCTTCCGAAAGTCGGAGAAGCTCAAGGATGGTACCGATCGATGCGCGCTACCCCATTTAGTGGGGGTAGAGCCTACTTGCAAGTCTCTCTGACCTTCAAAAAAAAAGTTATTCAAGAATATCTCTTTCTCCTATGTGCTTTCATCCCTAACCCTAACCCTAACCCTTCCGAAAGTCGGAGAAGCTCAAGGATGGTACCGATCGATGTGCGCTACCCCATTTAGTGGGGGTAGAGCCTACTTGCAAGTCTCTCCGACCTTCACAAAAAAAGTTATTCAAGAATATCTCCTCAGATTTGGGGGAATTTCGTCGGTCGACCTCTTCCGAAGGTCGTACAAGCTCGGGGATGGTACCAATCGATCCGCAGGACCCAAATTAGTCCAGATGCAACCACTTTCCAAGTCTCTCCGACCTTCACAAAAAAAGTTATTCAAGAATATCTCTTTCTCCTATGTGCTTTCATCCCTAACCCTAACCCTAACCCTTCCGAAAGTCGGAGAAGCTCAGGGATGGTACCGATCGATGCGCGCTACCCCATTTAGTGGGGGTAGAGCCTACTTGCAAGTCTCTCCGACCTTCACAAAAAAAGTTATTCAAGAATATCTCTTTCTCCTATGTGCTTTCATCCCTAACCCTAACCCTAACCCTTCCGAAAGTCGGAGAAGCTCAAGGATGGTACCGATCGATGCGCGCTACCCCATTTAGTGGGGGTAGAGCCTACTTGCAAGTCTCTCCGACCTTCACAAAAAAAGTTATTCAAGAATATCTCTTTCTCCTATGTGCTTTCATCCCTAACCCTAACCCTAACCCTTCCGAAAGTCGGAGAAGCTCAAGGATGGTACCGATCGATGCGCGCTACCCCATTTAGTGGGGGTAGAGCCTACTTGCAAGTCTCTCCGACCTTCACAAAAAAAGTTATTCAAGAATATCTCTTTCTCCTATGTGCTTTCATCCCTAACCCTAACCCTAACCCTTCCAAAAGTCGGAGAAGCTCAAGGATGGTACCGATCGATGCGCGCTACCCCATTTAGTGGGGGTAGAGCCTACTTGCAAGTCTCTCCGACCTTCACAAAAAAAGTTATTCAAGAATATCTCTTTCTCCTATGTGCTTTCATCCCTAACCCTAACCCTAACCCTTCCGAAAGTCGGAGAAGCTCAAGGATGGTACCGATCGATGTGCGCTACCCCATTTAGTGGGGGTAGAGCCTACTTGCAAGTCTCTCCGACCTTCACAAAAAAAGTTATTCAAGAATATCTCCTCAGATTTGGGGGAATTTCGTCGGTCGACCTCTTCCGAAGGTCGTACAAGCTCGGGGATGGTACCAATCGATCCGCAGGACCCAAATTAGTCCAGATGCAACCACTTGCCAAGTCTCTCCGACCTTCACAAAAAAAGTTATTCAAGAATATCTCTTTCTCCTATGTGCTTTCATCCCTAACCCTAACCCTAACCCTTCCGAAAGTCGGAGAAGCTCAAGGATGGTACCGATCGATGCGCGCTACCCCATTTAGTGGGGGTAGAGCCTACTTGCAAGTCTCTCCGACCTTCAAAAAAAAAGTTATTCAAGAATATCTCTTTCTCCTATGTGCTTTCATCCCTAACCCTAACCCTAACCCTTCCGAAAGTCGGAGAAGCTCAAGGATGGTACCGATCGATGCGCGCTACCCCATTTAGTGGGGGTAGAGCCTACTTGCAAGTCTCTCCGACCTTCACAAAAAAAGTTATTCAAGAATATCTCTTTCTCCTATGTGCTTTCATCCCTAACCCTAACCCTAACCCTTCCGAAAGTCGGAGAAGCTCAAGGATGGTACCGATCGATGCGCGTTACCCCATTTAGTGGGGGTAGAGCCTACTTGCAAGTCTCTCCGACCTTCACAAAAAAAGTTATTCAAGAATATCTCTTTCTCCTATGTGCTTTCATCCCTAACCCTAACCCTAACCCTTCCGAAAGTCGGAAAAGCTCAAGGATGGTACCGATCGATGCGCGCTACCCCATTTAGTGGGGGTAGAGCCTACTTGCAAGTCTCTCCGACCTTCACAAAAAAAGTTATTCAAGAATATCTCTTTCTCCTATGTGCTTTCATCCCTAACCCTAACCCTAACCCTTCCGAAAGTCGGAGAAGCTCAAGGATGGTACCGATCGATGTGCGCTACCCCATTTAGTGGGGGTAGAGCCTACTTGCAAGTCTCTCCGACCTTCACAAAAAAAGTTATTCAAGAATATCTCCTCAGATTTGGGGGAATTTCGTCGGTCGACCTCTTCCGAAGGTCGTACAAGCTCGGGGATGGTACCAATCGATCCGCAGGACCCAAATTAGTCCAGATGCAACCACTTTCCAAGTCTCTCCGACCTTCACAAAAAAAGTTATTCAAGAATATCTCTTTCTCCTATGTGCTTTCATCCCTAACCCTAACCCTAACCCTTCCGAAAGTCGGAGAAGCTCAAGGATGGTACCGATCGATGCGCGCTACCCCATTTAGTGGGGGTAGAGCCTACTTGCAAGTCTCTCCGACCTTCAAAAAAAAAGTTATTCAAGAATATCTCTTTCTCCTATGTGCTTTCATCCCTAACCCTAACCCTAACCCTTCCGAAAGTCGGAGAAGCTCAAGGATGGTACCGATCGATGCGCGCTACCCCATTTAGTGGGGGTAGAGCCTACTTGCAAGTCTCTCCGACCTTCACAAAAAAAGTTATTCAAGAATATCTCTTTCTCCTATGTGCTTTCATCCCTAACCCTAACCCTAACCCTTCCGAAAGTCGGAGAAGCTCAAGGATGGTACCGATCGATGTGCGCTACCCCATTTAGTGGGGGTAGAGCCTACTTGCAAGTCTCTCCGACCTTCACAAAAAAAGTTATTCAAGAATATCTCCTCAGATTTGGGGGAATTTCGTCGGTCGACCTCTTCCGAAGGTCGTACAAGCTCGGGGATGGTACCAATCGATCCGCAGGACCCAAATTAGTCCAGATGCAACCACTTTCCAAGTCTCTCCGACCTTCACAAAAAAAGTTATTCAAGAATATCTCTTTCTCCTATGTGCTTTCATCCCTAACCCTAACCCTAACCCTTCCGAAAGTCGGAGAAGCTCAAGGATGGTACCGATCGATGCGCGCTACCCCATTTAGTGGGGGTAGAGCCTACTTGCAAGTCTCTCCGACCTTCAAAAAAAAAGTTATTCAAGAATATCTCTTTCTCCTATGTGCTTTCATCCCTAACCCTAACCCTAACCCTTCCGAAAGTCGGAGAAGCTCAAGGATGGTACCGATCGATGCGCGCTACCCCATTTAGTGGGGGTAGAGCCTACTTGCAAGTCTCTCCGACCTTCACAAAAAAAGTTATTCAAGAATATCTCTTTCTCCTATGTGCTTTCATCCCTAACCCTAACCCTAACCCTTCCGAAAGTCGGAGAAGCTCAAGGATGGTACCGATCGATGCGCGCTACCCCATTTAGTGGGGGTAAAGCCTACTTGCAAGTCTCTCCGACCTTCACAAAAAAAGTTATTCAAGAATATCTCTTTCTCCTATGTGCTTTCATCCCTAACCCTAACCCTAACCCTTCCGAAAGTCGGAGAAGCTCAACGATGGTACTGATCGATGCGCGCTACCCCATTTAGTGGGGGTAGAGCCTACTTGCAAGTCTCTCCGACCTTCACAAAAAAAGTTATTCAAGAATATCTCTTTCTCCTATGTGCTTTCATCCCTAACCCTAACCCTAACCCTTCCAAAAGTCGGAGAAGCTCAAGGATGGTACCGATCGATGCGCGCTACCCCATTTAGTGGGGGTAGAGCCTACTTGCAAGTCTCTCCGACCTTCACAAAAAAAGTTATTCAAGAATATCTCTTTCTCCTATGTGCTTTCATCCCTAACCCTAACCCTAACCCTTCCGAAAGTCGGAGAAGCTCAAGGATGGTACCGATCGATGTGCGCTACCCCATTTAGTGGGGGTAGAGCCTACTTGCAAGTCTCTCCGACCTTCACAAAAAAAGTTATTCAAGAATATCTCCTCAGATTTGGGGGAATTTCGTCGGTCGACCTCTTCCGAAGGTCGTACAAGCTCGGGGATGGTACCAATCGATCCGCAGGACCCAAATTAGTCCAGATGCAACCACTTTCCAAGTCTTTCCGACCTTCACAAAAAAAGTTATTCAAGAATATCTCTTTCTCCTATGTGCTTTCATCCCTAACCCTAACCCTAACCCTTCCAAAAGTCGGAGAAGCTCAAGGATGGTACCGATCGATGCGCGCTACCCCATTTAGTGGGGGTAGAGCCTACTTGCAAGTCTCTCCGACCTTCACAAAAAAAGTTATTCAAGAATATCTCTTTCTCCTATGTGCTTTCATCCCTAACCCTAACCCTAACCCTTCCGAAAGTCGGAGAAGCTCAAGGATGGTACCGATCGATGTGCGCTACCCCATTTAGTGGGGGTAGAGCCTACTTGCAAGTCTCTCCGACCTTCACAAAAAAAGTTATTCAAGAATATCTCCTCAGATTTGGGGGAATTTCGTCGGTCGACCTCTTCCGAAGGTCGTACAAGCTCGGGGATGGTACCAATCGATCCGCAGGACCCAAATTAGTCCAGATGCAACCACTTTCCAAGTCTCTCCGACCTTCACAAAAAAAGTTATTCAAGAATATCTCTTTCTCCTATGTGCTTTCATCCCTAACCCTAACCCTAACCCTTCCGAAAGTCGGAGAAGCTCAAAGATGGTACCGATCGATGCGCGCTACCCCATTTAGTGGGGGTAGAGCCTACTTGCAAGTCTCTCCGACCTTCAAAAAAAAAGTTATTCAAGAATATCTCTTTCTCCTATGTGCTTTCATCCCTAACCCTAACCCTAACCCTTCCGAAAGTCGGAGAAGCTCAAGGATGGTACCGATAGATGCGCGCTACCCCATTTAGTGGGGGTAGAGCCTACTTGCAAGTCTCTCCGACCTTCACAAAAAAAGTTATTCAAGAATATCTCTTTCTCCTATGTGCTTTCATCCCTAACCCTAACCCTAACCCTTCCGAAAGTCGGAGAAGCTCAAGGATGGTACCGATCGATGCGCGCTACCCCATTTAGTGGGGGTAGAGCCTACTTGCAAGTCTCTCCGACCTTCAAAAAAAAAGTTATTCAAGAATATCTCTTTCTCCTATGTGCTTTCATCCCTAACCCTAACCCTAACCCTTCCGAAAGTCGGAGAAGCTCAAGGATGGTACCGATCGATGCGCGCTACCCCATTTAGTGGGGGTAGAGCCTACTTGCAAGTCTCTCCGACCTTCACAAAAAAAGTTATTCAAGAATATCTCTTTCTCCTATGTGCTTTCATCCCTAACCCTAACCCTAACCCTTCCGAAAGTCGGAGAAGCTCAAGGATGGTACCGATCGATGCGCGCTACCCCATTTAGTGGGGGTAGAGCCTACTTGCAAGTCTCTCCGACCTTCACAAAAAAAGTTATTCAAGAATATCTCTTTCTCCTATGTGCTTTCATCCCTAACCCTAACCCTAACCCTTCCGAAAGTCGGAGAAGCTCAACGATGGTACTGATCGATGCGCGCTACCCCATTTAGTGGGGGTAGAGCCTACTTGCAAGTCTCTCCGACCTTCACAAAAAAAGTTATTCAAGAATATCTCTTTCTCCTATGTGCTTTCATCCCTAACCCTAACCCTAACCCTTCCAAAAGTCGGAGAAGCTCAAGGATGGTACCGATCGATGCGCGCTACCCCATTTAGTGGGGGTAGAGCCTACTTGCAAGTCTCTCCGACCTTCACAAAAAAAGTTATTCAAGAATATCTCTTTCTCCTATGTGCTTTCATCCCTAACCCTAACCCTAACCCTTCCGAAAGTCGGAGAAGCTCAAGGATGGTACCGATCGATGTGCGCTACCCCATTTAGTGGGGGTAGAGCCTACTTGCAAGTCTCTCCGACCTTCACAAAAAAAGTTATTCAAGAATATCTCCTCAGATTTGGGGGAATTTCGTCGGTCGACCTCTTTCGAAGGTCGTACAAGCTCGGGGATGGTACCAATCGATCCGCAGGACCCAAATTAGTCCAGATGCAACCACTTTCCAAGTCTTTCCGACCTTCACAAAAAAAGTTATTCAAGAATATCTCTTTCTCCTATGTGCTTTCATCCCTAACCCTAACCCTAACCCTTCCAAAAGTCGGAGAAGCTCAAGGATGGTACCGATCGATGCGCGCTACCCCATTTAGTGGGGGTAGAGCCTACTTGCAAGTCTCTCCGACCTTCACAAAAAAAGTTATTCAAGAATATCTCTTTCTCCTATGTGCTTTCATCCCTAACCCTAACCCTAACCCTTCCGAAAGTCGGAGAAGCTCAAGGATGGTACCGATCGATGTGCGCTACCCCATTTAGTGGGGGTAGAGCCTACTTGCAAGTCTCTCCGACCTTCACAAAAAAAGTTATTCAAGAATATCTCCTCAGATTTGGGGGAATTTCGTCGGTCGACCTCTTCCGAAGGTCGTACAAGCTCGGGGATGGTACCAATCGATCCGCAGGACCCAAATTAGTCCAGATGCAACCACTTTCCAAGTCTCTCCGACCTTCACAAAAAAAGTTATTCAAGAATATCTCTTTCTCCTATGTGCTTTCATCCCTAACCCTAACCCTAACCCTTCCGAAAGTCGGAGAAGCTCAAAGATGGTACCGATCGATGCGCGCTACCCCATTTAGTGGGGGTAGAGCCTACTTGCAAGTCTCTCCGACCTTCACAAAAAAAGTTATTCAAGAATATCTCTTTCTCCTATGTGCTTTCATCCCTAACCCTAACCCTAACCCTTCCGAAAGTCGGAGAAGCTCAAGGATGGTACCGATCGATGTGCGCTACCCCATTTAGTGGGGGTAGAGCCTACTTGCAAGTCTCTCCGACCTTCACAAAAAAAGTTATTCAAGAATATCTCTTTCTCCTATGTGCTTTCATCCCTAACCCTAACCGTAACCCTTCCGAAAGTCGGAGAAGCTCAACGATGGTACCGATCGATGCGCGCTACCCCATTTAGTGGGGGTAGAGCCTACTTGCAAGTCTCTCCGACCTTCACAAAAAAAGTTATTCAAGAATATCTCTTTCTCCTATGTGCTTTCATCCCTAACCCTAACCCTAACCCTTCCAAAAGTCGGAGAAGCTCAAGGATGGTACCGATCGATGCGCGCTACCCCATTTAGTGGGGGTAGAGCCTACTTGCAAGTCTCTCCGACCTTCACAAAAAAAGTTATTCAAGAATATCTCTTTCTCCTATGTGCTTTCATCCCTAACCCTAACCCTAACCCTTCCGAAAGTCGGAGAAGCTCAAGGATGGTACCGATCGATGTGCGCTACCCCATTTAGTGGGGGTAGAGCCTACTTGCAAGTCTCTCCGACCTTCACAAAAAAAGTTATTCAAGAATATCTCCTCAGATTTGGGGGAATTTCGTCGGTCGACCTCTTCCGAAGGTCGTACAAGCTCGGGAATGGTACCAATCGATCCGCAGGACCCAAATTAGTCCAGATGCAACCACTTTCCAAGTCTTTCCGACCTTCACAAAAAAAGTTATTCAAGAATATCTCTTTCTCCTATGTGCTTTCATCCCTAACCCTAACCCTAACCCTTCCAAAAGTCGGAGAAGCTCAAGGATGGTACCGATCGATGCGCGCTACCCCATTTAGTGGGGGTAGAGCCTACTTGCAAGTCTCTCCGACCTTCACAAAAAAAGTTATTCAAGAATATCTCTTTCTCCTATGTGCTTTCATCCCTAACCCTAACCCTAACCCTTCCGAAAGTCGGAGAAGCTCAAGGATGGTACCGATCGATGTGCGCTACCCCATTTAGTGGGGGTAGAGCCTACTTGCAAGTCTCTCCGACCTTCACAAAAAAAGTTATTCAAGAATATCTCCTCAGATTTGGGGGAATTTCGTCGGTCGACCTCTTCCGAAGGTCGTACAAGCTCGGGGATGGTACCAATCGATCTGCAGGACCCAAATTAGTCCAGATGCAACCACTTTCCAAGTCTCTCCGACCTTCACAAAAAAAGTTATTCAAGAATATCTCTTTCTCCTATGTGCTTTCATCCCTAACCCTAACCCTAACCCTTCCGAAAGTCGGAGAAGCTCAAGGATGGTACCGATCGATGCGCGCTACCCCATTTAGTGGGGGTAGAGCCTACTTGCAAGTCTCTCCGACCTTCACAAAAAAAGTTATTCAAGAATATCTCTTTCTCCTATGTGCTTTCATCCCTAACCCTAACCCTAACCCTTCCGAAAGTCGGAGAAGCTCAAGGATGGTACCGATCGATGCGCGCTACCCCATTTAGTGGGGGTAGAGCCTACTTGCAAGTCTCTCCGACCTTCACAAAAAAAGTTATTCAAGAATATCTCTTTCTCCTATGTGCTTTCATCCCTAACCCTAACCCTAACCCTTCCGAAAGTCGGAGAAGCTCAAGGATGGTACCGATCGATGCGCGCTACCCCATTTAGTGGGGGTAGAGCCTACTTGCAAGTCTCTCTGACCTTCACAAAAAAAGTTATTCAAGAATATCTCTTTCTCCTATGTGCTTTCATCCCTAACCCTAACCCTAACCCTTCCGAAAGTCGGAGAAGCTCAAGGATGGTACTGATCGATGCGCGCAACCCCATTTAGTGGGGGTAGAGCCTACTTGCAAGTCTCTCCGACCTTCACAAAAAAAGTTATTCAAGAATATCTCCTCAGATTTGGGGGAATTTCGTCGGTCGACCTCTTCCGAAGGTTGTACAAGCTCGGGGATGGTACCAATCGATCCGCAGGACCCAAATTAGTCCAGATGCAACCACTTTCCAAGTCTCTCCGACCTTCACAAAAAAAGTTATTCAAGAATATCTCTTTCTCCTATGTGCTTTCATCCCTAACCCTAACCCTAACCCTTCCGAAAGTCGGAGAAGCTCAAGGATGGTACCGATCGATGTGCGCTACCCCATTTAGTGGGGGTAGAGCCTACTTGCAAGTCTCTCCGACCTTCACAAAAAAAGTTATTCAAGAATATCTCTTTCTCCTATGTGCTTTCATCCCTAACCCTAACCCTAACCCTTCCGAAAGTCGGAGAAGCTCAAGGATGGTACCGATCGATGCGCGCTACCCCATTTAGTGGGGGTAGAGCCTACTTGCAAGTCTCTCCGACCTTCACAAAAAAAGTTATTCAAGAATATCTCCTCAGATTTGGGGGAATTTCGTCGGTCGACCTCTTCCGAAGGTCGTACAAGCTCGGGGATGGTACCAATCGATCCGCAGGACCCAAATTAGTCCAGATGCAACCACTTTCCAAGTCTCTCCGACCTTCACAAAAAAAGTTATTCAAGAATATCTCTTTCTCCTATGTGCTTTCATCCCTAACCCTAACCCTAACCCTTCCGAAAGTCGGAGAAGCTCAAGGATGGTACCGATCGATGCGCGCTACCCCATTTAGTGGGGGTAGAGCCTACTTGCAAGTCTCTCCGACCTTCACAAAAAAAGTTATTCAAGAATATCTCTTTCTCCTATGTGCTTTCATCCCTAACCCTAACCCTAACCCTTCCGAAAGTCGGAGAAGCTCAAGGATGGTACCGATCGATGCGCGCTACCCCATTTAGTGGGGGTAGAGCCTACTTGCAAGTCTCTCCGACCTTCACAAAAAAAGTTATTCAAGAATATCTCTTTCTCCTATGTGCTTTCATCCCTAACCCTAACCCTAACCCTTCCGAAAGTCGGAGAAGCTCAAGGATGGTACCGATCGATGCGCGCTACCCCATTTAGTGGGGGTAGAGCCTACTTGCAAGTCTCTCCGACCTTCACAAAAAAAGTTATTCAAGAATATCTCTTTCTCCTATGTGCTTTCATCCCTAACCCTAACCCTAACCCTTCCGAAAGTCGGAGAAGCTCAAGGATGGTACTGATCGATGCGCGCAACCCCATTTAGTGGGGGTAGAGCCTACTTGCAAGTCTCTCCGACCTTCACAAAAAAAGTTATTCAAGAATATCTCCTCAGATTTGGGGGAATTTCGTCGGTCGACCTCTTCCGAAGGTTGTACAAGCTCGGGGATGGTACCAATCGATCCGCAGGACCCAAATTAGTCAAGATGCAACCACTTTCCAAGTCTCTCCGACCTTCACAAAAAAAGTTATTCAAGAATATCTCTTTCTCCTATGTGCTTTCATCCCTAACCCTAACCCTAACCCTTCCGAAAGTCGGAGAAGCTCAGGGATGGTACCGATCGATGCGCGCTACCCCATTTAGTGGGGGTAGAGCCTACTTGCAAGTCTCTCCGACCTTCACAAAAAAAGTTATTCAAGAATATCTCTTTCTCCTATGTGCTTTCATCCCTAACCCTAACCCTAACCCTTCCGAAAGTCGGAGAAGCTCAAGGATGGTACCGATCGATGCGCGCTACCCCATTTAGTGGGGGTAGAGCCTACTTGCAAGTCTCTCCGACCTTCACAAAAAAAGTTATTCAAGAATATCTCCTCAGATTTGGGGGAATTTCGTCGGTCGACCTCTTCCGAAGGTCGTACAAGCTCGGGAATGGTACCAATCGATCCGCAGGACCCAAATTAGTCCAGATGCAACCACTTTCCAAGTCTTTCCGACCTTCACAAAAAAAGTTATTCAAGAATATCTCTTTCTCCTATGTGCTTTCATCCCTAACCCTAACCCTAACCCTTCCAAAAGTCGGAGAAGCTCAAGGATGGTACCGATCGATGCGCGCTACCCCATTTAGTGGGGGTAGAGCCTACTTGCAAGTCTCTCCGACCTTCACAAAAAAAGTTATTCAAGAATATCTCTTTCTCCTATGTGCTTTCATCCCTAACCCTAACCCTAACCCTTCCGAAAGTCGGAGAAGCTCAAGGATGGTACCGATCGATGTGCGCTACCCCATTTAGTGGGGGTAGAGCCTACTTGCAAGTCTCTCCGACCTTCACAAAAAAAGTTATTCAAGAATATCTCCTCAGATTTGGGGGAATTTCGTCGGTCGACCTCTTCCGAAGGTCGTACAAGCTCGGGGATGGTACCAATCGATCTGCAGGACCCAAATTAGTCCAGATGCAACCACTTTCCAAGTCTCTCCGACCTTCACAAAAAAAGTTATTCAAGAATATCTCTTTCTCCTATGTGCTTTCATCCCTAACCCTAACCCTAACCCTTCCGAAAGTCGGAGAAGCTCAAGGATGGTACCGATCGATGCGCGCTACCCCATTTAGTGGGGGTAGAGCCTACTTGCAAGTCTCTCCGACCTTCACAAAAAAAGTTATTCAAGAATATCTCTTTCTCCTATGTGCTTTCATCCCTAACCCTAACCCTAACCCTTCCGAAAGTCGGAGAAGCTCAAGGATGGTACCGATCGATGCGCGCTACCCCATTTAGTGGGGGTAGAGCCTACTTGCAAGTCTCTCCGACCTTCACAAAAAAAGTTATTCAAGAATATCTCTTTCTCCTATGTGCTTTCATCCCTAACCCTAACCCTAACCCTTCCGAAAGTCGGAGAAGCTCAAGGATGGTACCGATCGATGCGCGCTACCCCATTTAGTGGGGGTAGAGCCTACTTGCAAGTCTCTCTGACCTTCACAAAAAAAGTTATTCAAGAATATCTCTTTCTCCTATGTGCTTTCATCCCTAACCCTAACCCTAACCCTTCCGAAAGTCGGAGAAGCTCAAGGATGGTACTGATCGATGCGCGCAACCCCATTTAGTGGGGGTAGAGCCTACTTGCAAGTCTCTCCGACCTTCACAAAAAAAGTTATTCAAGAATATCTCCTCAGATTTGGGGGAATTTCGTCGGTCGACCTCTTCCGAAGGTTGTACAAGCTCGGGGATGGTACCAATCGATCCGCAGGACCCAAATTAGTCCAGATGCAACCACTTTCCAAGTCTCTCCGACCTTCACAAAAAAAGTTATTCAAGAATATCTCTTTCTCCTATGTGCTTTCATCCCTAACCCTAACCCTAACCCTTCCGAAAGTCGGAGAAGCTCAAGGATGGTACTGATCGATGCGCGCAACCCCATTTAGTGGGGGTAGAGCCTACTTGCAAGTCTCTCCGACCTTCACAAAAAAAGTTATTCAAGAATATCTCCTCAGATTTGGGGGAATTTCGTCGGTCGACCTCTTCCGAAGGTTGTACAAGCTCGGGGATGGTACCAATCGATCCGCAGGACCCAAATTAGTCCAGATGCAACCACTTTCCAAGTCTCTCCGACCTTCACAAAAAAAGTTATTCAAGAATATCTCTTTCTCCTATGTGCTTTCATCCCTAACCCTAACCCTAACCCTTCCGAAAGTCGGAGAAGCTCAAGGATGGTACCGATCGATGCGCGCTACCCCATTTAGTGGGGGTAGAGCCTACTTGCAAGTCTCTCCGACCTTCACAAAAAAAGTTATTCAAGAATATCTCCTCAGATTTGGGGGAATTTCGTCGGTCGACCTCTTCCGAAGGTCGTACAAGCTCGGGGATGGTACCAATCGATCCGCAGGACCCAAATTAGTCCAGATGCAACCACTTTCCAAGTCTCTCCGACCTTCACAAAAAAAGTTATTCAAGAATATCTCTTTCTCCTATGTGCTTTCATCCCTAACCCTAACCCTAACCCTTCCGAAAGTCGGAGAAGCTCAATGATGGTACCGATCGATGCGCGCTACCCCATTTAGTGGGGGTAGAGCCTACTTGCAAGTCTCTCCGACCTTCACAAAAAAAGTTATTCAAGAATATCTCTTTCTCCTATGTGCTTTCATCCCTAACCCTAACCCTAACCCTTCCGAAAGTCGGAGAAGCTCAAGGATGGTACCGATCGATGCGCGCTACCCCATTTAGTGGGGGTAGAGCCTACTTGCAAGTCTCTCCGACCTTCACAAAAAAAGTTATTCAAGAATATCTCTTTCTCCTATGTGCTTTCATCCCTAACCCTAACCCTAACCCTTCCGAAAGTCGGAGAAGCTCAAGGATGGTACCGATCGATGCGCGCTACCCCATTTAGTGGGGGTAGAGCCTACTTGCAAGTCTCTCCGACCTTCACAAAAAAAGTTATTCAAGAATATCTCTTTCTCCTATGTGCTTTCATCCCTAACCCTAACCCTAACCCTTCCGAAAGTCGGAGAAGCTCAAGGATGGTACTGATCGATGCGCGCAACCCCATTTAGTGGGGGTAGAGCCTACTTGCAAGTCTCTCCGACCTTCACAAAAAAAGTTATTCAAGAATATCTCCTCAGATTTGGGGGAATTTCGTCGGTCGACCTCTTCCGAAGGTTGTACAAGCTCGGGGATGGTACCAATCGATCCGCAGGACCCAAATTAGTCAAGATGCAACCACTTTCCAAGTCTCTCCGACCTTCACAAAAAAAGTTATTCAAGAATATCTCTTTCTCCTATGTGCTTTCATCCCTAACCCTAACCCTAACCCTTCCGAAAGTCGGAGAAGCTCAGGGATGGTACCGATCGATGCGCGCTACCCCATTTAGTGGGGGTAGAGCCTACTTGCAAGTCTCTCCGACCTTCACAAAAAAAGTTATTCAAGAATATCTCTTTCTCCTATGTGCTTTCATCCCTAACCCTAACCCTAACCCTTCCGAAAGTCGGAGAAGCTCAAGGATGGTACCGATCGATGCGCGCTACCCCATTTAGTGGGGGTAGAGCCTACTTGCAAGTCTCTCCGACCTTCACAAAAAAAGTTATTCAAGAATATCTCCTCAGATTTGGGGGAATTTCGTCGGTCGACCTCTTCCGAAGGTCGTACAAGCTCGGGGATGGTACCAATCGATCCGCAGGACCCAAATTAGTCCAGATGCAACCACTTTCCAAGTCTCTCCGACCTTCACAAAAAAAGTTATTCAAGAATATCTCTTTCTCCTATGTGCTTTCATCCCTAACCCTAACCCTAACCCTTCCGAAAGTCGGAGAAGCTCAAGGATGGTACCGATCGATGCGCGCTACCCCATTTAGTGGGGGTAGAGCCTACTTGCAAGTCTCTCCGACCTTCACAAAAAAAGTTATTCAAGAATATCTCTTTCTCCTATGTGCTTTCATCCCTAACCCTAACCCTAACCCTTCCGAAAGTCGGAGAAGCTCAAGGATGGTACCGATCGATGCGCGCTACCCCATTTAGTGGGGGTAGAGCCTACTTGCAAGTCTCTCCGACCTTCACAAAAAAAGTTATTCAAGAATATCTCTTTCTCCTATGTGCTTTCATCCCTAACCCTAACCCTAACCCTTCCGAAAGTCGGAGAAGCTCAAGGATGGTACCGATCGATGCGCGCTACCCCATTTAGTGGGGGTAGAGCCTACTTGCAAGTCTCTCCGACCTTCACAAAAAAAGTTATTCAAGAATATCTCTTTCTCCTATGTGCTTTCATCCCTAACCCTAACCCTTCCGAAAGTCGGAGAAGCTCAAGGATGGTACTGATCGATGCGCGCTACCCCATTTAGTGGGGGTAGAGCCTACTTGCAAGTCTCTCCGACCTTCACAAAAAAAGTTATTCAAGAATATCTCCTCAGATTTGGGGGAATTTCGTCGGTCGACCTCTTCCGAAGGTCGTACAAGCTCGGGGATGGTACCAATCGATCCGCAGGACCCAAATTAGTCCAGATGCAACCACTTTCCAAGTCTCTCCGACCTTCACAAAAAAAGTTATTCAAGAATATCTCTTTCTCCTATGTGCTTTCATCCCTAACCCTAACCCTAACCCTTCCGAAAGTCGGAGAAGCTCAAGGATGGTACCGATCGATGCGCGCTACCCCATTTAGTGGGGGTAGAGCCTACTTGCAAGTCTCTCCGACCTTCACAAAAAAAGTTATTCAAGAATATCTCCTCAGATTTGGGGGAATTTCGTCGGTCGACCTCTTCCGAAGGTCGTACAAGCTCGGGGATGGTACCAATCGATCTGCAGGACCCAAATTAGTCCAGATGCAACCACTTTCCAAGTCTCTCCGACCTTCACAAAAAAAGTTATTCAAGAATATCTCTTTCTCCTATGTGCTTTCATCCCTAACCCTAACCCTAACCCTTCCGAAAGTCGGAGAAGCTCAAGGATGGTACCGATCGATGCGCGCTACCCCATTTAGTGGGGGTAGAGCCTACTTGCAAGTCTCTCCGACCTTCACAAAAAAAGTTATTCAAGAATATCTCTTTCTCCTATGTGCTTTCATCCCTAACCCTAACCCTAACCCTTCCGAAAGTCGGAGAAGCTCAAGGATGGTACCGATCGATGCGCGCTACCCCATTTAGTGGGGGTAGAGCCTACTTGCAAGTCTCTCCGACCTTCACAAAAAAAGTTATTCAAGAATATCTCTTTCTCCTATGTGCTTTCATCCCTAACCCTAACCCTAACCCTTCCGAAAGTCGGAGAAGCTCAAGGATGGTACCGATCGATGCGCGCTACCCCATTTAGTGGGGGTAGAGCCTACTTGCAAGTCTCTCTGACCTTCACAAAAAAAGTTATTCAAGAATATCTCTTTCTCCTATGTGCTTTCATCCCTAACCCTAACCCTAACCCTTCCGAAAGTCGGAGAAGCTCAAGGATGGTACTGATCGATGCGCGCAACCCCATTTAGTGGGGGTAGAGCCTACTTGCAAGTCTCTCCGACCTTCACAAAAAAAGTTATTCAAGAATATCTCCTCAGATTTGGGGGAATTTCGTCGGTCGACCTCTTCCGAAGGTTGTACAAGCTCGGGGATGGTACCAATCGATCCGCAGGACCCAAATTAGTCCAGATGCAACCACTTTCCAAGTCTCTCCGACCTTCACAAAAAAAGTTATTCAAGAATATCTCTTTCTCCTATGTGCTTTCATCCCTAACCCTAACCCTAACCCTTCCGAAAGTCGGAGAAGCTCAAGGATGGTACCGATCGATGTGCGCTACCCCATTTAGTGGGGGTAGAGCCTACTTGCAAGTCTCTCCGACCTTCACAAAAAAAGTTATTCAAGAATATCTCTTTCTCCTATGTGCTTTCATCCCTAACCCTAACCCTAACCCTTCCGAAAGTCGGAGAAGCTCAAGGATGGTACCGATCGATGCGCGCTACCCCATTTAGTGGGGGTAGAGCCTACTTGCAAGTCTCTCCGACCTTCACAAAAAAAGTTATTCAAGAATATCTCCTCAGATTTGGGGGAATTTCGTCGGTCGACCTCTTCCGAAGGTCGTACAAGCTCGGGGATGGTACCAATCGATCCGCAGGACCCAAATTAGTCCAGATGCAACCACTTTCCAAGTCTCTCCGACCTTCACAAAAAAAGTTATTCAAGAATATCTCTTTCTCCTATGTGCTTTCATCCCTAACCCTAACCCTAACCCTTCCGAAAGTCGGAGAAGCTCAAGGATGGTACCGATCGATGCGCGCTACCCCATTTAGTGGGGGTAGAGCCTACTTGCAAGTCTCTCCGACCTTCACAAAAAAAGTTATTCAAGAATATCTCTTTCTCCTATGTGCTTTCATCCCTAACCCTAACCCTAACCCTTCCGAAAGTCGGAGAAGCTCAAGGATGGTACCGATCGATGCGCGCTACCCCATTTAGTGGGGGTAGAGCCTACTTGCAAGTCTCTCCGACCTTCACAAAAAAAGTTATTCAAGAATATCTCTTTCTCCTATGTGCTTTCATCCCTAACCCTAACCCTAACCCTTCCGAAAGTCGGAGAAGCTCAAGGATGGTACCGATCGATGCGCGCTACCCCATTTAGTGGGGGTAGAGCCTACTTGCAAGTCTCTCTGACCTTCACAAAAAAAGTTATTCAAGAATATCTCTTTCTCCTATGTGCTTTCATCCCTAACCCTAACCCTAACCCTTCCGAAAGTCGGAGAAGCTCAAGGATGGTACTGATCGATGCGCGCAACCCCATTTAGTGGGGGTAGAGCCTACTTGCAAGTCTCTCCGACCTTCACAAAAAAAGTTATTCAAGAATATCTCCTCAGATTTGGGGGAATTTCGTCGGTCGACCTCTTCCGAAGGTTGTACAAGCTCGGGGATGGTACCAATCGATCCGCAGGACCCAAATTAGTCCAGATGCAACCACTTTCCAAGTCTCTCCGACCTTCACAAAAAAAGTTATTCAAGAATATCTCTTTCTCCTATGTGCTTTCATCCCTAACCCTAACCCTAACCCTTCCGAAAGTCGGAGAAGCTCAAGGATGGTACCGATCGATGTGCGCTACCCCATTTAGTGGGGGTAGAGCCTACTTGCAAGTCTCTCCGACCTTCACAAAAAAAGTTATTCAAGAATATCTCTTTCTCCTATGTGCTTTCATCCCTAACCCTAACCCTAACCCTTCCGAAAGTCGGAGAAGCTCAAGGATGGTACCGATCGATGCGCGCTACCCCATTTAGTGGGGGTAGAGCCTACTTGCAAGTCTCTCCGACCTTCACAAAAAAAGTTATTCAAGAATATCTCCTCAGATTTGGGGGAATTTCGTCGGTCGACCTCTTCCGAAGGTCGTACAAGCTCGGGGATGGTACCAATCGATCCGCAGGACCCAAATTAGTCCAGATGCAACCACTTTCCAAGTCTCTCCGACCTTCACAAAAAAAGTTATTCAAGAATATCTCTTTCTCCTATGTGCTTTCATCCCTAACCCTAACCCTAACCCTTCCGAAAGTCGGAGAAGCTCAAGGATGGTACCGATCGATGCGCGCTACCCCATTTAGTGGGGGTAGAGCCTACTTGCAAGTCTCTCCGACCTTCACAAAAAAAGTTATTCAAGAATATCTCTTTCTCCTATGTGCTTTCATCCCTAACCCTAACCCTAACCCTTCCGAAAGTCGGAGAAGCTCAAGGATGGTACCGATCGATGCGCGCTACCCCATTTAGTGGGGGTAGAGCCTACTTGCAAGTCTCTCCGACCTTCACAAAAAAAGTTATTCAAGAATATCTCTTTCTCCTATGTGCTTTCATCCCTAACCCTAACCCTAACCCTTCCGAAAGTCGGAGAAGCTCAAGGATGGTACCGATCGATGCGCGCTACCCCATTTAGTGGGGGTAGAGCCTACTTGCAAGTCTCTCCGACCTTCACAAAAAAAGTTATTCAAGAATATCTCTTTCTCCTATGTGCTTTCATCCCTAACCCTAACCCTAACCCTTCCGAAAGTCGGAGAAGCTCAAGGATGGTACTGATCGATGCGCGCAACCCCATTTAGTGGGGGTAGAGCCTACTTGCAAGTCTCTCCGACCTTCACAAAAAAAGTTATTCAAGAATATCTCCTCAGATTTGGGGGAATTTCGTCGGTCGACCTCTTCCGAAGGTTGTACAAGCTCGGGGATGGTACCAATCGATCCGCAGGACCCAAATTAGTCAAGATGCAACCACTTTCCAAGTCTCTCCGACCTTCACAAAAAAAGTTATTCAAGAATATCTCTTTCTCCTATGTGCTTTCATCCCTAACCCTAACCCTAACCCTTCCGAAAGTCGGAGAAGCTCAGGGATGGTACCGATCGATGCGCGCTACCCCATTTAGTGGGGGTAGAGCCTACTTGCAAGTCTCTCCGACCTTCACAAAAAAAGTTATTCAAGAATATCTCTTTCTCCTATGTGCTTTCATCCCTAACCCTAACCCTAACCCTTCCGAAAGTCGGAGAAGCTCAAGGATGGTACCGATCGATGCGCGCTACCCCATTTAGTGGGGGTAGAGCCTACTTGCAAGTCTCTCCGACCTTCACAAAAAAAGTTATTCAAGAATATCTCCTCAGATTTGGGGGAATTTCGTCGGTCGACCTCTTCCGAAGGTCGTACAAGCTCGGGGATGGTACCAATCGATCCGCAGGACCCAAATTAGTCCAGATGCAACCACTTTCCAAGTCTCTCCGACCTTCACAAAAAAAGTTATTCAAGAATATCTCTTTCTCCTATGTGCTTTCATCCCTAACCCTAACCCTAACCCTTCCGAAAGTCGGAGAAGCTCAAGGATGGTACCGATCGATGCGCGCTACCCCATTTAGTGGGGGTAGAGCCTACTTGCAAGTCTCTCCGACCTTCACAAAAAAAGTTATTCAAGAATATCTCTTTCTCCTATGTGCTTTCATCCCTAACCCTAACCCTAACCCTTCCGAAAGTCGGAGAAGCTCAAGGATGGTACCGATCGATGCGCGCTACCCCATTTAGTGGGGGTAGAGCCTACTTGCAAGTCTCTCCGACCTTCACAAAAAAAGTTATTCAAGAATATCTCTTTCTCCTATGTGCTTTCATCCCTAACCCTAACCCTAACCCTTCCGAAAGTCGGAGAAGCTCAAGGATGGTACCGATCGATGCGCGCTACCCCATTTAGTGGGGGTAGAGCCTACTTGCAAGTCTCTCCGACCTTCACAAAAAAAGTTATTCAAGAATATCTCTTTCTCCTATGTGCTTTCATCCCTAACCCTAACCCTTCCGAAAGTCGGAGAAGCTCAAGGATGGTACTGATCGATGCGCGCTACCCCATTTAGTGGGGGTAGAGCCTACTTGCAAGTCTCTCCGACCTTCACAAAAAAAGTTATTCAAGAATATCTCCTCAGATTTGGGGGAATTTCGTCGGTCGACCTCTTCCGAAGGTCGTACAAGCTCGGGGATGGTACCAATCGATCCGCAGGACCCAAATTAGTCCAGATGCAACCACTTTCCAAGTCTCTCCGACCTTCACAAAAAAAGTTATTCAAGAATATCTCTTTCTCCTATGTGCTTTCATCCCTAACCCTAACCCTAACCCTTCCGAAAGTCGGAGAAGCTCAAGGATGGTACCGATCGATGCGCGCTACCCCATTTAGTGGGGGTAGAGCCTACTTGCAAGTCTCTCCGACCTTCACAAAAAAAGTTATTCAAGAATATCTCCTCAGATTTGGGGGAATTTCGTCGGTCGACCTCTTCCGAAGGTCGTACAAGCTCGGGGATGGTACCAATCGATCCGCAGGACCCAAATTAGTCCAGATGCAACCACTTTCCAAGTCTCTCCGACCTTCACAAAAAAGTTATTCAAGAATATCTCTTTCTCCTATGTGCTTTCATCCCTAACCCTAACCCTAACCCTTCCGAAAGTCGGAGAAGCTCAAGAATGGTACCGATCGATGCGCGCTACCCCATTTAGTGGGGGTAGAGCCTACTTGCAAGTCTCTCCGACCTTCACAAAAAAAGTTATTCAAGAATATCTCTTTCTCCTATGTGCTTTCATCCCTAACCCTAACCCTAACCCTTCCGAAAGTCGGAGAAGCTCAAAGATGGTACCAATCGATGCGCGCTACCCCATTTAGTGGGGGTAGAGCCTACTTGCAAGTCTCTCCGACCTTCACAAAAAAAGTTATTCAAGAATATCTCCTCAGATTTGGGGGAATTTCGTCGGTCGACCTCTTCCGAAGGTCGTACAAGCTCGGGGATGGTACCAATCGATCCGCAGGACCCAAATTAGTCCAAATGCAACCACTTTCCAAGTCTCTCCGACCTTCACAAAAAAAGTTATTCAAGAATATCTCTTTCTCCTATGTGCTTTCATCCCTAACCCTAACCCTAACCCTTCCGAAAGTCGGAGAAGCTCAAGAATGGTACCGATCGATGCGCGCTACCCCATTTAGTGGGGGTAGAGCCTACTTGCAAGTCTCTCCGACCTTCACAAAAAAAGTTATTCAAGAATATCTCCTCAGATTTGGGGAATTTCGTCGGTCGACCTCTTCCGAAGGTCGTACAAGCTCGGGGATGGTACCAATCGATCCGCAGGACCCAAATTAGTCCAAATGCAACCACTTTCCAAGTCTCTCCGACCTTCACAAAAAAAGTTATTCAAGAATATCTCTTTCTCCTATGTGCTTTCATCCCTAACCCTAACCCTTCCGAAAGTCGGAGAAGCTCAAGGATGGTACTGATCGATGCGCGCTACCCCATTTAGTGGGGGTAGAGCCTACTTGCAAGTCTCTCCGACCTTCACAAAAAAAGTTATTCAAGAATATCTCCTCAGATTTGGGGGAATTTCGTCGGTCGACCTCTTCGAAGGTCGTACAAGCTCGGGGATGGTACCAATCGATCCGCAGGACCCAAATTAGTCCAGATGCAACCACTTTTCAAGTCTCTCCGACCTTCACAAAAAAAGTTATTCAAGAATATCTCTTTCTCCTATGTGCTTTCATCCCTAACCCTAACCCTAACCCTTCCGAAAGTCGGAGAAGCTCAAGGATGGTACCGATCGATGCGCGCTACCCCATTTAGTGGGGGTAGAGCCTACTTGCAAGTCTCTCCGACCTTCACAAAAAAAGTTATTCAAGAATATCTCTTTCTCCTATGTGCTTTCATCCCTAACCCTAACCCTAACCCTTCCGAAAGTCGGAGAAGCTCAAGGATGGTACTGATCGATGCGCGCAACCCCATTTAGTGGGGGTAGAGCCTACTTGCAAGTCTCTCCGACCTTCACAAAAAAAAGTTATTCAAGAATATCTCCTCAGATTTGGGGGAATTTCGTCGGTCGACCTCTTCCGAAGGTTGTACAAGCTCGGGGATGGTACCAATCGATCCGCAGGACCCAAATTAGTCAAGATGCAACCACTTTCCAAGTCTCTCCGACCTTCACAAAAAAAAGTTATTCAAGAATATCTCTTTCTCCTATGTGCTTTCATCCCTAACCCTAACCCTAACCCTTCCGAAAGTCGGAGAAGCTCAGGGATGGTACCGATCGATGCGCGCTACCCCATTTAGTGGGGGTAGAGCCTACTTGCAAGTCTCTCCGACCTTCACAAAAAAAGTTATTCAAGAATATCTCTTTCTCCTATGTGCTTTCATCCCTAACCCTAACCCTAACCCTTCCGAAAGTCGGAGAAGCTCAAGGATGGTACCGATCGATGCGCGCTACCCCATTTAGTGGGGGTAGAGCCTACTTGCAAGTCTCTCCGACCTTCACAAAAAAAGTTATTCAAGAATATCTCCTCAGATTTGGGGGAATTTCGTCGGTCGACCTCTTCCGAAGGTCGTACAAGCTCGGGGATGGTACCAATCGATCCGCAGGACCCAAATTAGTCCAGATGCAACCACTTTCCAAGTCTCTCCGACCTTCACAAAAAAAGTTATTCAAGAATATCTCTTTCTCCTATGTGCTTTCATCCCTAACCCTAACCCTAACCCTTCCGAAAGTCGGAGAAGCTCAAGGATGGTACCGATCGATGCGCGCTACCCCATTTAGTGGGGGTAGAGCCTACTTGCAAGTCTCTCCGACCTTCACAAAAAAGTTATTCAAGAATATCTCTTTCTCCTATGTGCTTTCATCCCTAACCCTAACCCTAACCCTTCCGAAAGTCGGAGAAGCTCAAGGATGGTACCGATCGATGCGCGCTACCCCATTTAGTGGGGGTAGAGCCTACTTGCAAGTCTCTCCGACCTTCACAAAAAAAGTTATTCAAGAATATCTCTTTCTCCTATGTGCTTTCATCCCTAACCCTAACCCTAACCCTTCCGAAAGTCGGAGAAGCTCAAGGATGGTACCGATCGATGCGCGCTACCCCATTTAGTGGGGGTAGAGCCTACTTGCAAGTCTCTCCGACCTTCACAAAAAAAGTTATTCAAGAATATCTCTTTCTCCTATGTGCTTTCATCCCTAACCCTAACCCTTCCGAAAGTCGGAGAAGCTCAAGGATGGTACTGATCGATGCGCGCTACCCCATTTAGTGGGGGTAGAGCCTACTTGCAAGTCTCTCCGACCTTCACAAAAAAAGTTATTCAAGAATATCTCCTCAGATTTGGGGGAATTTCGTCGGTCGACCTCTTCCGAAGGTCGTACAAGCTCGGGGATGGTACCAATCGATCCGCAGGACCCAAATTAGTCCAGATGCAACCACTTTCCAAGTCTCTCCGACCTTCACAAAAAAAGTTATTC